>NC_039366.1:114465302-114517432 GCF_003573695.1 Papaver somniferum | reverse complement strand
CACCCCACCCCACACAAACAAGGGTCACAACCAACGGACCAGTTTCGAAACCAGTCCGTAAATCTGATCCAACATCGGACCCCCTAGTCTAACCAAGGCGGAAATATGAGCCATCTCATATCTCTCTCTCTTTCTCATCTCTGCTAGTCTTTCTTTCTTTCTTTCTTTCTTTCTTCTTCCGGCCTTTATATAAACAACTCTCTGTCTCTCTCTCTCATTTTTCTCTCCATTGTCTCTCTCTATTCCTTTGTTTTATAACCCTCCCCCGCTCCTCAATCTCTGTCTCCATTTCTCTTCGTTTTCCCCCGCAAAGTGTTACTCTCTCTCTTCTCTCATTTTCTTCTGTCTCTCTGCAGCCCCACTACCACCAAAGGTTAAAGCTGATGAACCCATAAACACCCTTCACCTTTCCCTTTTACAGTCTCTTTCCCATAACCAAACCCAGAAGAGAAAAAACCCATTTCTCCTTTCGTTTTTTCCCCCTTTCGTTTTTGTGTGTGTTTAATTAGGGGTTTTCCCTCATGTGGCAATCGTGGGGGAAATCACCGGGTGGAGGAAGGGTACAACATTCAGCATCAAGAAGAAATTTCTCATGTTCATCGTTCAAAGACATTGAAAATCTATGTAAAAATACAGAAACAGATCAACCACAACACCAACAACAAAATCCTCATCAATTAAAAACCAAATCAGCATCTGTATTTCATAGAGTTCGTAAAGTAACATCAATCTTACGGTCATGGTCAACACCGTCACAACATCAGGATATCATCTGTTTACCAGATTCGGAACAAAAGATTGTAATCTATTTCACAAGTCTTCGTGTAGTTAGAAAAACATTTGAAGATTGTAGGAGCGTTAGATCGATTTTTAAAGGTCTTAGAGTATCAATCGATGAAAGAGATCTATCAATGGATGGTACATTTTTAGAAGAATTAAAGGGTATTTTTGGTAAGAAATTAACATTGCCTAGGGTTTTCATCGGTGGGAGATATATCGGTGGAGCTGAAGAGATTAAACAACTACATGAAAATGGTGAATTGAAGAAGATTATTGAAGGATATCCAGTTCTTGAATCTGGGGTTTGTGAGTGTTGCGGTGGTTATAGATTTCTTCTTTGTAATCAATGTGATGGTAGTCATAAATGTTATACAGAGAACAAAGGAGGTGGTGGGTTTCGCAGCTGTTCATCTTGCAATGAGAATGGTCTCATCAAATGCTCTTTCTGTTCTTCGGTATCTCTCGGATACACTGAATCAAAAACACCCACAGACTAGGGGTAATATTGTCATTTATCTTTCCTCTTTTTTCCATTTAATTCTAACATTTATGTATGAGATGAGAGGGAGTTTAATTTGATCTTTTAATTTTTTTTTAGGATTTCCATAATATGTATCCAGTTCTATTTCTTCCTTGTTTATGAATGTGAATGTGGATTGTCTGGTAGAGAAGAAGAAACTTGACATTTTCTTTTTTATATAGAGTAATTTTGATTAATTGAAATAGGAAATTATCAATCAATTATGTGTATAGTTATTAGATCTTGATATATTTTCTCACATGCATGGTTTTGTGATTAAGTTCTTGAATAATTGTGTTAACATGCCTGATGTGATTCTTTCCATTTTCTAATAGATTTTGTGTAGTTAGTTAATAAGAGGTCCCGTTCTTATATACGGACATTTTGTTGGCTATTATCAGAAAATTGCTCTCTGGCTCCTCCTTAATTTGCCTGACATTGTTTCTAGAAATAACCGTGAATGCTGAATTCTTAGAGGCCCTAGAGTTCACATGCTTGGCAATTTCAGGCGCCACTTAACCTGACAAACATTCAGGTAGCCTGAGATCATTCAGATGGGTGTGACCGTGGTTTATGTTTTGTTGACTTGTGACTCTCAAAAACGTGGGATGTGGAGGATGCCCCACACCTGAAATGTTGCTTGTTAGTTTGGAAGACAAAATTATGAGGAAAAAAAAGGTGTGGGCACGTGAAGAGTTGTTATGTGAATGGGATGAGACTCTAGAAAAAGCTCGTGGGGTTTTGTTTGTTAAGTTTTGTTTTGTCAGTATATAACGTTGGTGTTAGTAGTGTGTTGCCTGTCTGTCTGTGGGTCCAGCACATATGGAGTGGATTACAGATAAAGTCATCGATCCGATAGCCTGAGGGGTTGATTGTTTTTTATAATGTGGGCTAGGACTTGTTGACGGTGGTGGGGCGACGACCTTGACCAAGTATCCCAAGTTGGACGGCATTGCGTCTGGTTTAGGAATCGGATATTCGGATGGTTGGTTGGCTCATGGCTGGTTTAATTCCCAACTACTGCATATTTGTATTGCTGTGAAAGATGGGGGCTGAGACTTTAAGATGCATAGGATTAGCCATGTTTAGCAACAACATTTTGAAGATGGGATGATTTTCTTAAAGTCCAAAAGTGAATTAGTAGTGTACTTACTGATATGTCATAATTTAAACCATGAAAGGGAGGTCTGATTAGGTAGGGTAATTAAGGAGATTAATTCTACCAGTACTCATTATAATGTAATAAAGTCAGTCCGGATGGGGATGAGTTATGGAAGGAAAGGGAAGGGATGATTACCAACCAATATTGCTACAAGTAAGTTAGTTGGATATCACATGGGGGTTGTCTAAAATAGGATTTCGGATTCCTTAAAAAGGTACTTTTTGGTTTGCTCGTTGTGCTCCCAATTACAGACCACATGCTTCTGCAGGTGTGATTTCTCAACTTAGTTTTGTTGTTTTGAACAAATCAGGTTGTTTTAGCTGTTCATTAGGTCGTTTCATGTGAGCATCTCAAGGCCATTTCATGTGTGCAACTTGCAAACAAGTAAAATACACTGAACGCTGGCGCAACAAGAATAAGCTTAAATTAGACGCGTTATCAACCGCCAAAGTTTACCAACTGTACCGACTTTACATGAAGCAGTTTTAAACGTTCGGGTAAAAGTAGATTCCGACAGCCTAAAACGTACTCCCTCCGATCTCTAGAAGATAGGCAGGTTTGTGTGTTACTTTAGAGACGGAGGAGTAGTAAAATGTCTGGTAAAATCAGTCATTTCTCTGCCATGCGTCAAGTAGAAGAGGACAGATAGGTCAGTTAGTGTGTGCTCTGCCATGATGAGTCAAGTGGAACAAGACAGATAGGTCTATTGATGTGCACCTGTTTACATTAGAACGGTTTTTTGGGACCATGTTTTTTTTTGGGACCATGGTTTTATTCTAGATAAGACATTAGAAGCAAATTTAGGTCACCCCTTATCTAGATATTTATATTAATACCTAAATTACCCTCCTGATTAATTTTGGGTAATGATTAGTGAGATGATTAAGTTAAAGATAATTAGTGAGATTAAAAAATCAGATGGTTTTTTTTTAAAGAAGTAGAATTATTGAGAGAGTAAAGTTAGAGAAGATGAAGAAGGAAAACATGAAAAACGATGGATTTTACCAATCACAACCGGAGGAAGGGTATTTGGGTACCCAGGTATGCTTTAAACTTAGATAATATTGGTTGAATTGCTCCAAATTTTCAAAAAACTGTAACTTTTTGGAGTAGATTTGGGCTTGTTCTGTTACCTTATGTGAAGAACAGGTTACCGAACTCATCTGAAAGTGTAGTTCGGTTACTTTTCCCAAACACGCAGGTTACCGAACTCGCTCTTTAATGGAGGTTTTTAGTCGTTCGGTAAACAGACATGTTACCGAACTTTGTTTATAGGATTTACAGAGTAATGTTCGGTTGGTTCGCAAACTTTAACCCAACAACATATCTAACCGAACTCCACTTGTATGCAATTAGTGAAGAGTTCGGTTTGTCAAGATTTTTTGCGAACAAACAGAACATAGTGGGACAAGTTCGGTTAAATTGAAACTCAACATAGTAGGCAAAATAGCACAGTTCGGTTACATTGGATTTTTTTTTTTTTTTTTGTATTATGGGTAGAGTTCAGTTACTAACTAGTCTTAGTATTTTTTGGGGACCAACCGAACACAATATATTGGTTTTCAATGAGGAGTTCGGTTAAAACTATTTTTTGCGAACCAACTGAACTCGGAGTTCGGTTGCGAAAAATTAAATTCGTGATAACCGAAGTGTTCTTCATGTTCTTGGTTTCAGAATGTTCGGTTACAAAACTAGTTTTTTTAAAACTATTCCTAACCGAACATGCCACTTTAACTTCCGTTTAAACCATATTTTGATGATTTCTACTCAATTTTCCCAATCAAAAAACGTATTAAAAAGATTGATGAGTTTTTCAATCGAACGAGGAACGTCAAGGAAAAAGAGAGAAGAAGAGAATAATTTTTTTTTCAAAACTAAAAAATTTCAATCCCCCTCATGTGTTTTGATTTTGATTCTGGTTAATAAATTTATTTAGATTAGATGTATATGATTAGATTTATATAGTTATTAAGTTAGTTTTAATTTAAAATAAAGTAAAGGATAAATGTGTATTTACCTAACTTTAGGACACCCCTTATAAATATAGGGAGGTTGGCCTGATAAGACCATGGTCCCAGAAAAATCATGGTCCCTAAAAAAAGGTTCTTACATTACGTGAAACCTGTTTTGATCAGATGTATGTATGCTAAGACCAAATGGGGAATCAAAAGTCAAGAACATACAAAGACATTAAAATCCAGTTGAAAAGAAGAGGATAATAGAATGTTAGAAGTTAGGGAAACCTCACAAAATAGAGTTCAGCGCTCTTTCACTGTGTGTACTGTCCCCCCACCACATGACTGAATTCCGAGGCTTTTGTTCTTCGTTCTTCGGTTCCATTTTGTTTTATGGGCTTGGCAATGCTTGGTTAACCATTTAATATAAAATCTTAACATAGGATTATATCTCTTTTCCATGAGGACTGTAGGATCAGAATCTCGCAGCAATAATGCTTCAGCGAAATTATTAACAACACAACACGACAGTGTCGCAGAACAACTTCAGAAACGACATCAGCCAAATCATGAGAAAAGTGTGACGGTCCTGCGAAAATAAGGAAGTTTGCGAGATTGATATTTATAAGGTTGCGAGAATGTCGCAAGTCATATCCGAAAATAAAGGACAGATTAGCTGTCATCCACTATGTAATTCCCTATAAATAACCGTTCAGTTGTAAAGGAAAGAGGGAGATCTTTTTAGAGAGAGGAATAAAAAACAATTAAGAGAGAGAAAATCAAGTGTGGTTGTTCTTAATCCCTTTATCTTTTCTTGTAAGATTGTTCAAAGATTCATCAATAAAATTAAGATTGTTAATCCAAAAATGAGTTGAATGTTAATGAAATCTTGTGAGGGGTGTAGTGTAGGATTTCCTGCAACTACATAATGGCGTTAGAAACAGGGACGAAGATTGAAAATCACCTTAGAAAAGGTTGAAGATTAATATTCTGATTTGTGGGAAATTAGAATAACTGGTGAAGAATTTTACGGAATCTCTTACAATTCATTAGTATTGAAGAAATGGCTAGAAGGAGGAATATATCCGAACAACCGACAACCGCTAGAAGAAGAAGTAAAAGACTTGCTGGAAGGGAGAGAAGTGAAACAGGAGAATATACTAGAATAAGAAATGATGGAGAAAATCAAATTCAACAACCAGTTCAACAAACACCAGTACAAAATAGAACTATGGATTATGATAGAGTGAGCATACATACTTGGCGATCAAATTCAGCAGATGAAGAAGAAGAACGAAAAACGAGAAATAATAGACAAACATAGGGAGGACAAGAAATAGTTGAAGGAATAATTCGTGAAGATGAGGAAATTGGAGCAGTAGAGATGTTGAGACGAAGAATGCATGAAGAAAGAAGAGCTGAGGCAGAAGAACGTGCAAATCTAACAAGGCAAAATCACGAATTGAGGATGGAAAATATGAGACTACAAAGTAGAAGATCAAGAAGTACTACAAGATCGTATTCAAGATCGACTAGAAGAGAGATGAGGCGAAACTCACCCACAGTTAATGCTGGAAACAATATTCGAGAAGAAATACGAAATCCGAATGAAGAACACCGCGAAGGTAGAGAAAAGACTGATGATCGTTACGTTCCACAAAATGAAACTTTTGATGATAGGAAATGATAGAAATCAGGAGAATGGACAACGTCAGGGAAGAAATAATCAAGATGGCGAAGAGAATCGAGAGGAAGGAAGGAGAATTTTACATGAGAGAGAAACTCAACGAAATCAACAAACGATTGAAGAAGAAATTGAAAGATACTATGTTGAACAAGCACGTTTAACTTGCGAATGTGAAAGATTGAGAGCGGAAATGGAAGAACAAGAGCTTCAGGAGGAAATTCTCCAGAACAATCACGACAATCGAGAAAGAAGGCGTCCACAAAACCGGAATAACCTTAATCTCAATGAAGAGTATGATAGAGCACAGAGGAGGGATGAAAGACAACGAATGGAATTGATAAGAAATGAACAAAATCATGGAGGGGAAAATGAGAGACATCATCATATGCGAATTCAAGATAGAGATGAGGAAGAGAATCACAGGAGAAGACGAGATGAGGATGATGAAGAAGAAATGCAAAATTTCGCGAGAGAAGAAAGACATGAGCGCAGAAGAAGGGAGGCGAAATTAAAAAGACCAATGGATCAAAATTCAGGCGTAAATGAACAAATCTTAAAAGAATTGGAAGAAATGAGAGGAATGCTAAATAATAGAGGGGAAACAGGCAGAAGCCAATTAGAAGAAGCTGCGAAAACTCCATTTACAAGAGAAGTACAACTAGGAGGAATACCCCTGAAATACAATTTTCCCGCGTTAACCAACATTTTTGATGGAACAACTTGTGCAATTCAACACATCAAAGCCTATGTGAGATGCATGTTACAGTGGGAAAATCATGATGCCGTATTGTGCAAGTATTTTGCATCCAGTCTAACAGGAGAGGCGTTAAAATGGTTCGAAGGTCTACCAAAAAGTACAATAACATCTTTCAATCATTTGCAGACCACATTCTTGGGGGCATATATAAGTAACAATTCTTGGCGACCTGGTATTGAAGATGTGTTTGGATTAAAACAAAGGATTGACGAAAGTTTGAAGCATCTAACCAAAAGGTGGAGGACTATGTGTAGTGAGATGGTTGGCCGCGTGCATGAGAGATATCTTATCTTGTCATTTATCAATGCTATGTTCGAAACCAATCTATTGTATGTCCAAATTTTCAGAGTCAAGAACACAATCACAATGACCGAACTGCGAGAACTTCAGGAAGAGTATATTGCTCTAGAGGAAAGGCAAAATGAGATGGAATCATACCCAGTTGCGAATACCAGTTCACAAGCAGCGAATGCAAACTTATTACCCAAACTAATAAACACAGTGGCGAGCACTTCGCAAAGACAACAAGAAAAGGTGACAGGAAACAATCAACAGAAACTGGTGGCTATGGGAAGCCGAGATCAAGAGGAGTATGAAATAGAAAGAAATTTCTACAATCGTGGTGGAAATAACAAGATTCAAAGACTTGATCAGCCGCAAGAAACTTATGGAGGTCAGAGGCAAAACTATCATAGAGGACAGGGAAGCCACAAGATAGTGTGGGAGGAGATCAAGATGCCACCTCTAAATGCAAGCGTGGAGAAAATATGGGAAGCTATAATTTTGATGGAGAATATACCAACACAATGGAACATGGGAGATGAACCACCTCCAAGCAACAGAAGTCATGAGTTCTGTTTTTATCATCATTTCCATGGACATACTACAAATGATTGCAGAAATATAAAGAGAATTATTCTGAGAATGATAGATCAAGGAAAACTAAACCACTTTCTGGTAGGGAAACCACAATCTCAACCATTGCCGCCACCACCACTAGAGCATCACAGAGTAAACACGGTAAAAGAAAAGGAAACATTCTTCGTAGAAGTTGGTGCAAAAGCAAAGAATTTATTCTGTCACTCTATCGTACATTCATACAAGACAAATGAAGATTTTCATGACGATGTTTTGAGTAGAGTGTTCGCAAGAGACAATGATGAAAGAGAAATTATGAATATTGCGAAAATTTCGCCGCTAGAGGAATGACAGAAACAAACTATTTATTTTACCGCAGAAGAAGTCCCTGAAGGTGGAAACGTACATGACAATCCATTAGTGGTAAAATTAGAAATTAATCCAAAACCTAAAGAAGATGAAGATGATGAAGCTGAAGACTCATGGACAATTAATAGAATTCTGATCGATATTGGAAGCTCTGTGAATATCTTATTCTATCATACTTATAAAACCATGGGAGAGAGAGATGATGAACTTATACCATCAACAAATAAGATATATGGTTTTAATGGTACTGCCAACAAGCCTAAAGGGGAAGTTACTATGCGAATCCCATTGAAGGGGATATCTTCTGAAATCCTGTTCTGTGTCGTTGACATAGAATCACCCTACAATACATTGATTGGACGGCCTTGGCTACATGGGTAACTAGGTGTAGCTTCAACTTTCCACCAGTGCATCAAGTTCCCTCACCCCAGCGGTGTAGGAATCATAAAGGGAGATTGGGTTGAAGGAAAGAAATGTTACGAAACCGAGGTAGAATCCTGCGAAGGAGGAGCAACCAAGAAGGAAAGTTGGCGACACAAAATCAGAGAGACACAAAGAAGTGAGATGTTGATGGTGGATGCCATCGAACAAAAAGAAGAAGAAATGTTGCGAGGCTGATGCTAGTTCATAGTAAGAAATTGTGAACAATTTACTATCAATGAAGCAATAGCAGAGAATAACAAAGAGGCAAGGAATGGCGAAAGTAATAAAAATAAGAAGTGTATGAATGATTGATTTGTTGCGACACTCTCGCAACAAATAAAATTCTCAAAAATACATTTTATTGAATGACAAAATTGATAATGCGAAATGCAAATACAATATGATGATATACGAGAACTTCGCAGAGATAATAAATTCTACAAAAGACAATCAGATAACAATGACAAAAGAGAAAGGGGCGAACCTTTATGGCGTACACCCTAGTTCGTGAATAAAATTTCGCAAGAGGTAAATGTAAGACCTAAAGTACGTCATATAAGGAGGTACCTGTTGCATGGCTCAGGGAAAGGCTACACCGCCACCGGAACCTGAGTCATGGAGATTTGGGGTCAATAAAGCCCATCCGGGAGAGGCACCTTGGATTCTCAGCTTAAGCATATGACTTAGGTTGGGAGACTAAGGTAATAAGGACTCTCCCAAGGAGTGCAAAATCTGACCAAGGCGCCGAGGTACACGGTTGAGTCAAGAGTGCCAGGGGCGTCTGGAGCGTACCTTTCCATTCTTGACAAGTCTTGGCTTATACTGCACTGGACCCGAAGAAAACCCCACTTAGGGTGCAGTCTCGTAACCATAAACCCTATAGGTAAAAGGGATAAGATGCTGCGAAAACAACTGGTTGTTGTTAAGACCGGATGGGAGGAGCCAACCTTGTATGGTAGAGGTACGCCTCCTTGAAGGGGAAACCAGGGGGGAGATAAGGGCGGCACCCTCCATTACGGAGCTGATAAGTGTCTTAAGACGCAAATGTCATGAGGCTTTTTACTCGCAAAGGTATTAAGGCTTGTCATATTTGTGCGACAATCCTGAATAGGCAATAATACTAAAGAGAAAGATAAGACGAGATCAATGGGTTTTCGCATGAAAGTGCGAAGATGTCCTGCGATTTCGTCGCAAGACGACAATGTCATGGGACTTTATTTTCGCAAGAATATTTAGGCCTGTCATATTGTCGCAACAATCCTGAAGAGGCAATAATACAAAAGAAAAAGTTAAGTCAAGATCAATGGGTTTTTGCATGAAAATGCAAGGACGTCTTGCGATTTTGTCGAAATGACAAAAGGTGGCATAATAAGACCTTTAACTAGGAAGGTAAAATAAGACCACACAAGAATGAAATTTTGAAAAGAATCAAAATTCACTTCGCATATGATTGCGAAATTATACAAAAACAACTGCGAAGCTGAGGCACAAAATAAGAGAAATCTGCAAAATCTCTCATTTGAATACAAATAACAGAGACAAGTATGGGAATGAATGAAATCAAAAAATGTTATTTGTCTCCACATGATAAATTTACGCAGAAAGTTAAAAACTGATGATCATATTGATTAACTATATTGCAAGGAAGAATTGTTTTAATGAATGCAGGTCAAAATAAAAGAAACTTATATATTAAGGAATATGGGGAACCAAGAGAATTCACAAGTATACGAAAACAAGGAATAAATGTACAAGTGTTATAGAATATCAAAGAAAGAAACAAAGACTACTTCTTAGTTGATTCTTTATCATCTTCATCAGATTTTCTCTCTTCTTCATCCTCAACAGAACCTTTACCTCCATCAGAATCTTCATCACCATCAGATTCTTCATCATCAGCTTCACTATCAGAGATGATCAGACTAGGGGTGTTCTTTGGGATCTCCTCTGAGAGACAAGGATAATCAGAGTGAGGAATACTATGGTCATTGCAAACCATTTGAATAGTTTGATTACGAAAATGCAAAGCATCATTCTTAAAGTTCGCAACAATGATCTTGAATTGATTCTTCAATCTAGAATATTTATCGTTGCGAGAAGAAAGACTCTTTGCGAGTTCCCCTTTCTCAGCTTCAAGTTCTTCAATTCTGTGGCGATATCTACTCTCAGAACCTGCGAACAAAAGACAATCAATTAATAATTTAGTGAAAACTCAAAAGAGACAAAAGACTAGTAAAAAAGAACAGTTGGTGACCTTCTCTGTCAGAAATCATATCTCTAATCAAGGATGTATGCTCAGCTTGGATACTAATATTTACGCCTAAATATTTTCTGGCATCATCTAAGATTTTCGCAGCCCAAGCGAACTCATCATCATTATTTATGAGAAAACGAGAACGAACTTGGTTTTCTAAGCACAACATTTTGACGATTGGCTTCATCTCGTTCAAGTTGAACCTCAAGAAGGGTCTCTTGGAATTTCGCCAAAGCCTTAACACCTTGATCAGAGATACGATCTTTATCATCTATAAGTTTGCTAATCTTGGTTCTTAATTTATTGATCTTCTCTTTAAAATTGAGATAAAAACGTTTAGATTGGTTGGCTAAACCTAAACTAGATCTATGATCAATCTCTAAAAGGCGAAATTTGGATTTAAGTTCATTCAAAGACAGAGATGAAATTTTATCATTAGAGAAACTATTCAAAGATTTATTAAGATGTTCAAGAAGAGTGTCATTATCTAGGGCATCGGGAAATGAACGAAGAAGAGTGGCTTCATCAGAAAGACCATAAATTTCTGCAAAAAGGATTAATCAAATAAGATAAGACAATAGGATGAATGAATGAAAGGAAAGGAGAAAAATTGCTTACCATAGAGCTGATCATTAGCTTTTTGAAGAGTAGAAATTTTGTTCCTTTGCGAAGAAGTGTCGGTTTCCAGTGTTTGTTCTTCTCGCGAAGACCTTTAACTTCAGCTTCTAATTGTTCGTTCTTCTCACGAAGACCCTTAACTTCAGTTTTCAGTTCTTCATTCTTCGTACGAAATTGAAGATTCTTCTTTTCAAGAATCTCGCGTCTCCTCTCCAAATATGAGGCAACAACGAAAGAAGCTTTTCCAGCCTGCGAGAAAATGTAAAAAGTATTAAAATAGAAAGAGATTTTGAGTTATAATAATGAAGATGTAAAAAGACGAAAGCATACCAGACTATTAAGAGAATGCGGGAAGTTGGGAGTCACCGATCTAGAAACTCCGCGAAGAGAGCTATCACCATACAATAAAGAAACATCGCAAATAGTGGCGAGAGCTTTGCAGGTATTAGCGAGTTGACTATCTCCCATTCCTTGCCAAGAATCAGAAAAGATGCCAGAGAGCTTAGCCATAGAAGATTCAGATGGAGAATCTTCATTTGCAGCAGGGTCATCATTATCCTCATCATCCTCATCACTCTCGGAATTTTCATGAGGAGAGGAAGAACGAACTTTTCTATTCTTTGAAGGAGGAGCAGTTGGTTTTTCCCTGCGAAGAGCACCTTTGCCTTTATCACCAATCTTCGCAACATTGGCAGGCTCTTCTATTTCAGCGATAACCTTCACACACAGAAATAAGAAATAGAGGAAACAATATATTGTTTAAAATCATAAGAGAATATTCCTTACCTCATCTGTGTATGAGCGAAGTGCTAACAAGGTATTAGCCTTCCTAGTCCTGCAGTAGCTATCTTTCAGTTTCTGGATCTGTAGAATGTCGCAAGAATCAACGAACAAAAGAATAAAGATAAATAAAGAAATGTAAAGTGGGCGAAACTGGAAGAAACATACCTCTTTCTTCTTCTCGTACCAAGAGAATACCCAAGGTTGAGAAGTAGAGAGATTCTCAGGATGAACATTTGACCCAGCAATGTAAGGTCCTTTCAGCATCAAGGGAAAAACGCACCATTTATCATCTTTGGATTGGCGAGGGGTTGTGTTCTTACCAGAGTGCCAATCAACGTCTTGCATGAGTATTTTATCTTCATCAATATTATCTTTCATTTTCAAGCGAATACCCCAGCGAGTATTCTCTTTCTTCATGGATATTAATTCATAATTTTCGAAGAAATTCACTACTGTATACTTCTCAGCGACTATCTCTAGATCTACGAATTTAGGATCCCTAAGCTCTTTGGAATAAAGAGATCCTTTACCAGCACCACGGTTAGCAAACTCCAGCATCAGACGGATGCAATCCCCACTCAATTGGAAGATAGCTCGCGAAAATCCCGAATGAGTGAGAATTTCATAGAACGGAGGAATATCTGGGTCATAAAGAGGAATGGGGAGACCTGCGAGAATTTGACCCAGCGAAACTATGATTGATTGATCATCACAATGTTGATCAGAGAAAAGTTTGATAGAAAGAATTGATTTGACACTTTCACCAGGAATGGTAGAAAGTGTGAAACCTTTCTCGGAAAGATCTTTTTGAACTTCCTTTAAGGTTTTCTCATGTTTTTGACCACTTGGAGGCATATCTGAATATAGAGTATGGGAATGGACGAAGAATTAAGAAAATTGAAGAAGGAAGATAGAAGAAAAATTACAACAGAGGAATTTACGGAGAAAATGATGAAGTTGCAGAGAAGATGAAAAAGAGAGTAAAAAAGAAGAAAAGGGAGAGTATATATAGAGGAGATTTTCGAGAAGATAAACACAATTAATGCGAAAAGACGTGAGCGGTTGAAAAGCAGCGGTTACAGAAGACGTGTCAAGAAACAGATGGGAGAAAGGATACGTGTGATAAATGCAGAATATGAAGTGATGGATAGCTGTGGCATTTATCACATCGTTCTCTACTTCCAAGAGAAGATATGAGAAGAGGCAAGATGTAGGATCAGAATCTCGCAGCAATAATGCCTCAGCGAAATTATTAACAACACACCATGACATTGTCGCAGAAAACTACTTCAGAAACGACATCAGCCAAATCATGAGAAAAGTGTAACGGTCCTGCGAAAATAAGGAAGTTTGCGAGAATGTCGCAAGTCATATCCGAAAATAAAGGACAGATTAGCTGTCATCCACTATGTAATTCCCTATAAATAGCCGTTCAGTTGTAAAGGAAAGAGGGAAATCTTTTTAGAGAGAGGAATAAAAAACAATTAGGAGAGAGAAAATCAAGTGTGGTTGTTGTTCTTAATCCCTTTATCTTTTCTTGTAAGATTGTTCAAAGATTCATCAATAAAATTAAGATTGTTAATCCAAAAATGAGTTGAATGATAATGAAATCTTGTGAGGGGTGTAGTGTAGGATTTCCTGCAACTACAAGGACGGATAATCGGATATGCTGCTTCTTCATTTTGTTTGTTTTGATGGGAAGAATATGTTGCTTTACATGTGATCCGTTTGACTCGATGACGACTCTTAATTTCTCGTATTATAAAATTGCAAAAAGGAAAAGAAAAGAAAAAAATATTTTTCTGATTTCACAAATGTCCTACACACTTCACTTCAACGACAGTGAAATTGTATTTCAATAAAGTGTCACACTTTCTATTTCATATTTAAGAAAGTGCCACCGTTTTATTCGGAATATATTAATTGCTATACTTTGACCTTTTCCATCACGACGGTTAACTGCTGTTAGTGCAAATATTTCATTAAATCGCCCATACAAAATGTCATTCAAGCCCCTTAACCAGTTAACTGGGAACGAGTTAACCAGTGATTAAGTTGAGAGTTAACTCGTGACTCAGCGCACGTGAAAAAAACGTGCAACATTTGTTAACATTCTGAATACACGTGGCATGAATCTGAGGAAAAAATCGACGACCCATATTTCACCCTTATCATAACAGTTTTATTGATCATCTTCAAGATGTATTTATAACACTGAAGAGCCCTAAATTTTCTTCACCCACATTGCTTCAAAAGTTCAACAAATTTTCTACAACTAGCTTTTCAGTTACACATAAAAATGAGCAAAAGGGTGATAAACTCTCCAAGTAGTAATAGTTGCAGTAGCAACAACAACAAAGTTAGAGAGCAAACAACCCTAAATCTATGTCCAACATGTGGACAAGGAAGGCATGAGTCTAAGGTTTGTCCCTAGATGTATTCTAGATGCAAACAACTACCTTTTAATGGTATAAGAGAACTACTAAGATCAAACACAAGTGAAACAGATGGAGAAATGTTCTTGAAGTGTTCAAATCCTACCTGCACCTACTTTGAATGGTTTGATTCTGCTATTGATCCAGTCAAATCCAAAATCATCAAGCTACCAAAAGAGAATTGTTGCTATGCGTGTGGAGAAGAAAACCATTGTTACAAAGAGTGCTCACCACATAAGCAAGAACACTACAAATATCACTTCACACCAACAATGCATCTGAGAATATGCAAAAATGATCACAGCAAGAACATTGCTTCCCCAATCTGCACAAATTGTGAAGCTTTTAGATGGGTTTTAGATCACGATTGAATAGCTGCAAAAAACAGGGTTATCTATTTGAGTTTCCATCTCAATGCTATACCTAAGGAACTTGAAAAAACTCTTTAACATGTAATCTGAAACCTACTTTAGCTAATAATAGCATTTCCATTCATAAGTCAGATCATAATATTGTATCATCAAAACCCATCAAAATAAAATTGATTTTTGGTACATATACATGTCCAGACCAGAATCAATGTCTAAAGCAACAAAAAAGAAACCTAACCAAACCTGCATGTTTCTCTAGAAACAGATCCAACACACACACACACACTTCTACTTCTTACTTACTTGGAGTGAATCTTGAACACCCTTTCTTTTAATTTCTTCAAGAAGGCTTCAATGGAGGAAGCACACAAAACCCTAGAGGTTCACGTACGCGGACGGGTGATGAAGAAGAGGGTGCGCAAACTTCTTCTTTATAAGACCAAAAATGGGCTTGCACCCGTTTGTGAACCACGACCCACACAAGGAAGATGGGATTTTCTTAGCCGTTTGCACATCAAAGGTTATGCATCCTGTGACAACTCACTTTTGTGAGAGACGATGAATGCAGTAGAAAGCTTTATTTGATATTCTAAGAGAGAATAACAAAACTGTACACAACTCAAACATTTCTTGCCCCATTCCAAGATATATACAAATGGGGTAGTGCCAGGCTTGTTACCAAGAGGCATAATGTGCAGAGGAATTCTCATGCAACATTTCTGGTTGATATGTGTGAACAGTCCCCGTGATATAATCAACATAATGATGATAATCAAGGCAGTCAGAGCTTCCTATCCTTCGTTTGATCTGGCTAGAAGGAAAATTCTTATGATTCCCAGGCTGTACAATATTATTCGAAGATTTAACATGTACAAAACCTGTTTTGGAAGGATTATTAGACTTAGCAGATTAAGTTTTCTAAGAGATTAAAAACGCATTCGAACGCTCTAAATAGATCTTTATCAATTGATCCATTACAATAGTATTCCTCAAAGAAATCAAGAGTTAACTTGTTGAGGGTTCATATCCTTGAGCGTGACGAACGTTTCCTCAATTTTTTCTTCTTTTTATTTTTTCCTGTAGATTGGTTCTCATCATCTAAATTTTCCTTTTTAGATGAGATGAGATTATCATGTGAACCCAGAGGTTTTAACCATAATAATTCATGAGCAGTCTTTAAGGACTTCCGGCGTGCGTTACAGATGCCAAGAGCAGGTTTTCCAAAGAAATTTCCCATGGGACAATTTTTAAGGAACGGACAAACAGAAACTTGTCAGGTTTAGAGTGTTTTCCTGCTCTGATACCAATTTAAAAAGTGGGGGTACAACAACCACACCCAATATTTCGCTTAGCAATCTGTATGGACAAACTCCAATATACTTTCTAGAGAATCAACTAGACAGTCAGATTCAATCTAGATAAAAAGTATATCAAAGAGTTTTTATCTCAATCTCCCGATTTGATATATACTCAAGCAAATAGAAATCTGCGAGTCTTTATCAAATACTAGAGAGATAACTTGGACGGTACCAAAGACCAATATCCAAGTGTCAATCAATTTAAATCAACAACCAAAAGGTCGGATATTCTAATTGATTGAAAAACGCACAACCTGTGATATTTCAATTATATAAAAAAATATAATGCGGAAAAGAAATAACACAGACACAATAATTTTGTTAACGAGGAAACCGCAAATGCAGAAAACCCCCGGGACCTAGTCCAGATTGAACCCACACTGTATTAAGCCACTACAAACACTAGCCTACTCCAAATTAACTTCGGTCTGGACTGTAGTTGAACCCCAATCAATCTCACACCGATCCAATTAGGTACTGTTAGGCTCCCACGTCTCTGATCCCAGCAGGATACTACGTACTTGATTCCCTTAGCTGATCTCACCCACAACTAAGAGTTGCCACGACCCAAAGTCGAAGACTTTAATAAAAAAATGTGTATCACACAGAAAAGTCTACGGTAACAGATAAATCCGTCTCCCACGAATATACCTACGAGTTTTGTTCCGTCTTTTGATAAACCAAGGTGAACATGAACCAATTGATAAACCGGACTTATACTCTCGAAGAACCGCCTAGTATTATCAATCCCCTCACAATAATACTAATCAACGTGGCGAAAAAAAGATATTGTTGAATCAGGAACGATGAGACGAAGTGTTTGTGATTTCTTTTATATCTTGCCTATCAGAGATATCAATCTCAAGCCAATTATTATAATTGTACTCGTACAATAGAAACAACAAGATCAGATCGTACACAACTACGAGAAAGTAGTATCGGTCTGGCTTCACAATCCCAATGAAGTCTTTAAGTCGTTAACCTGGTTTAGAAGAAGAAACCAAAGGTTAAAGGAGAATCGAATCTAGCTTAATACAACTAGTATCACACAGAATGTATGGTGATTAGGTTTCCCAGTTGCTAGAGTTCTTCCTTATATAGTCTTTCAAATCAGGGTTTGCAATCAATGTTAGCTTGGTAACAAAGCATTCAATATTCACCGTTAGATGAATACCTGATTTAGATTCAAGCTAATATCTTTCAACCGTTAGATCGAAAACTAGCTTGTTACATACAAATGAAATGCACGTTTCTAGGCTTGTGTAACCGTACCCAAACTTGTACATTTTGTTGGTTCAACAATAGTCAACCAAATGGTTATCCATATGATCACTTTCATATCAACCATATTCTTCTTCACCATAACTAGTTCAAATGACTCAAATGAACTAGTTAGAGAGTTGTTCAATTGCAAGGAAATCTTATGTAACTACACAAGACACAATCGAAGCAAAAACGATTTGATTCACTCGAATCGGTTCATGAACTATATAGCCACGGTTTGCATTTGCATTCCTTAGTTTATATAAGAATAAGTTCACAAACATCGTTTTTAGATATAACCTACTCAAGTTCGCGGACTGGGTTCTCAGAATTAAATTCCCGGACGGAGTTCACAAACTCCAGCAGAAATTCTCAGGACAAGAACTTCTGCCAGTTCGCGGACTTGGCTCACGCCACCATGCTGGTTCTCTTGATCAACAAAGTTCGCAAACTTCGGTTCAAGGAATAAGGACTTATACATATATGTGTTTCCACAACAATGCTTATATCCTCTGATGGTTATATAATCTAAACTCTCATTTCAATCATTGGAACATTCTTAGAGGACGTTGATATTCTATAGTTGTTATTCACAAACTATTTTTCGTCAAAGTAAGCAATTTCCAAAGTGATTGAAACTTGTCATGACTTTCTTCACTAGGTAAAGATGAACTTGGTTAAAGCCAAAGCTTACCAACACATATTTCAAGAAATAGATAGGCGAGATAAACTCGGCTCGAAATAGCAAATGTGTATAATCTAAGTCTATATAGCAAAATGACTTTTGTCTCAAGATAGGAGATAAATAGACTTTTGAGTGATAGATAAGTTCAAGTCTCCACATACCTTTTAGTCGATGAAGATCCACCGGTTCCTTGAGTAGTCCTTCGTCTTGTATGATGATTGTCGTGGAGTTCTTGAGCTCAACTACACTTTCTATCATAGTCCGAGACCTTAGCTATAATAGACTAGAAATCAAGACTTATAGTTTTGATCACTAACATTGACAAACATGCTTGAGATAGCAACGCATGCGAGTTCGACCGAGCAATGCTCTAACAGAGGTTCCTAGAATAAAATATATTTAATGTTGTAGATCACATAAAAGGAGTTAACAATTAGGTAGCTCGTTAGTAAATAAGAATCAAAATTTTTAGAGCAACGGTTGCATCTTTTCCAGGAATATTATCATGGGTTTAAAGTCTTCATGAGAATTGAGTGTATGCGTGTGTACTTTTTTTGATAGTAGAAGCTACTAAAACACTAATCTTTTTTATCATTGAGTTCTTTGTAAACTGTAGTAGATTTAGAAGGAATTAAAGTCTTTCTTTTTCGATCATGAAAGTAGTATGTGTGTGATCTCGTAACAATTGTAAACTGCTTGAATATCATAATGCCTAAGCCTTCAGAGAGAAGACGCATAAAAGTCATGTTGATAACATCACACATAACTGTGTCTTCATACCCAGTAAAAGTTCACGAGACATTGATGTGTAATATCCTGATAAGTAAATCCATTAACCCAACCAACTGAATAAGGATTAGGATGTGGAGTAACTGGTGGTCTCAATTTCTTTCCTCGGATCCATTTTTGCTACCTTTCTAATAAAAATCCTCCAACAATGGGTGCTAAAATTTATGTGTGGAGTTTTTAATTAGATACTTATTTACGGGGTTCTATATATGTGGCAAAAATAACAATGTTTTGCTCATAAACCATCTCCAATGGTGTGGGTCTTATTCTGAGGGTTTGTTACTCTGGATAAAGAATAAAATTGATTTCTTTTTTTCCCTATTGGATTAGAAATTTTATTTAGAAATAATAATTAAAAAATAGCTAAAGAAATAACATGACGGTCATTCAAAAGGTCTAGATAAGACTTTCTCTAAGACCTTTGTATTTATTTTGACATCCCTCCTACTTTTTAGGACCTACTGAATGAAGATGATTTTGATTTAAATGAGGGTCTAAAATCCCATGTGATACATAAATATAAAATTCTCACCTTCTGTTGGATATGCTCCTAGAGGCGGAGGAAGTAGAATCTTAACATAGGATTATATATAACTCTTTTCTTGTACTCCCTCTCTCTTTTCTTGTATTCTTTTCTTAACATAGGATTATATGTAACTCATGGAGCAAAACAATACACTCTCTCTCTATTCATATACGACTCTCTCACCTGTTTTGCAAGTGCCCATCTAATACCACCCTTTGGGGTGAAGTTTCCCAAAATAGGGACCTGAAAACTACTATCAATACCAGATTTATTACCGTTATATCTCTGCAAACCAACCTGATTGACCGGAATATAGTCGGGAACAACACAAAAAACCCAAATTTTGATACAAACCAAAACCCATACTTGCTGGATGGTTAATCCTTAAGTCTCTTCCATCCAAGAAAATTTTCTACAACTTTTTCGACCTCTTTTATGCCGTCGTTACCAAAATTCCTGCAAATCTGTGTTTCTCTTTTTCTTAGCTCCGGAGAAGTTTTTGTAACACCATTTGAAACTAACAGACACCTAGACTCAAAGTTACCAAGACACTAGAAACAAAAGAATCTCAAAAGAAGACACAAAAGACTCATAAAAGATACAAGGAAGACTCAAAGACACCTCTCTGGAACTAACATCTGTTTCTCCCTTTCCAAAAAAAAATCATAAAGAGGGAATCGAAAATTTTTTTCTGAGTTTTTTTGTGTGTGTTTTTTCTTTGATTGTCTGGAAGCTTTGTGAAAGTTTTATGCAAAAGAAATATTTCAAGTGAATCAAATCATCAGATTTGAGAAAATATTAGGTTTAAGCGGAAGGGATATTACCAAATGATTTTTTGACAAGAACATACTTTCTTCATCTTCCAGCCTATTGACATGTTCAGAAACAGTCTTAATCTCAGTGTCAGATGAGATTTTAAGGCATTGTATTTATCAATAGCTGAGATTCTCAAAAGACCAATCTCTTTTTATTGATGAATACTTTCTCTTAGCTTCTCTTCAAGAGTCTGAATCTTTAAAGAAGAAACATTCTTGAGAGAGAGTAGCTCTGCTTTCAAAAGGGTAAGATCAAGGATAAGGAGATCATTTTTAGCTTGCACAAGCTCTAAATTACTTAGATGTTTTCTGTCTCTTTCAAGTGCAAGATTAAGATTTTTTCACACAAGAGATGAATTGTTCGCTTAACTTTTTTAGCTGCGATGTTTTTATAGTAATATTATCAATGGATCTTTCATCTTCAAGAAGAGATTTTTTGGAGTCTGGATCATTGATTATGAATACAAGGGTTAACTTAATCTCATCTTGAGAATATTCAAACATATATTTTCAAAAGAGCAAGTAGAACTTTTAGAAGAAGCACCTTTTAAACATTTGCTAAAATCAAATCCAGAGAGTGATTCACCAAACTCTTGTGATGCGTTACCTGAGTCTTTAGGCATTTATTTACCTTTGTTAGACTCATATCTTATAGGTTAGGTCGCACCAAATACAAATTGTTAGATCTTTTCGTGTTTGCCTGCTCGGATACCAATTGAAATGACGAGGATACCAACACCATAATATTTTCGATATCAGCCTATAAGTATGATACCTTGTGTGATATACTATAGACCGAAACTGTCAAGAAGATATGAACCGCAAGGTATACACTTGGAATATAGTTTCTAGTTCGAAACCGAACCTTAAGCTATAGAGATCAACCCAAGTATTTGGGATTAACGTACAAGTGCAATTACTTTAACTATAACTTAAACAAATTATAATGCGGAAAGTAAAGTAAGAGTACACAACAAAATTTTGTTAACGAGGAAATCGCAAATGCAGAAAAATCCTGGGACCTAGTCAAGTTTTGAATATTCTCAGAATTAAGCCGATATACAAAGACACTACCAACTTCGTACAGTTGACACCAAGTAAACTACCCCTAGTAACCTAGTTTCCTCAATATCCTTGTGCCTACAACCAATCTTGCCAACATAGGTGAACCCTAAGATATAGTCCACTATCTTAAATTTCTTCTTTCTCTATGAAGACTTTAAGAGCTCAACCCTTTCGATTGTCTTCCAAACAATAAATGACTAATCTATTTGGTGACCACTCTCCTATCTCAGGAAATGAATCAGAGATATTTGTGCTGACTGTGACAAAGGATTTTCTGTTTAAACAAGTTAACTAGATCGTGTCAAACAGAACTACCAGATTCGGATACTGAAGAGTACCACCAAATGATAGTTTGTCGATATAAATTACGACTAGCAATAACAAATTTATCAAAAGTTAAACTAGATCTAGTCGGATCCCAACCGATCAAGTTTTTGCACGAAGCAATTCACAAAGATACGAAACCAATAAGAAAAATCTTCATGTCTTCAAATCTTCAATAGTCTTTTGTACCTGCACAATGAAAAACTTGATTCCTGACTTATGATCGATCATGCACAGAACGGAGTCTGTTAACAATGGATGATCACAAGTCAAAGTTAATCCCTTGATTTATTTTGAGTAACCTTATGTTAGAAGAGAAGACTCTAAAAAATAATCAAACTAGGTTCAATCAAGAGTTAACAACTGTTAGTCAATCAAATTAATAATTGAAAACTAAAGGAGAGTGAAAATAGATTAGTATTTTCATAGGTTAATCAAACTAGGTTCAATCAAGAGTTAACAACTGTTAGTCCTTTAAGAAAAGACTCTCATAGATGAAAAATTTCCAATTCTCTCTCAGTTTCTTAATCTGCGTGAAAACTCTCAAACATCATTTAAAGTGAAACGGAAAAGGTATATCTTTCCATAGATATGGTTTGGTTACTGGTAAAATAAAACATATTCATTTCGAAAATCTCAAAAAGATTCTCCACTATTTTGGTATGGGTTCGCACCTTGAGTATCAATGAATATCTTTAAAAAATTAAGAAATAAGATTTCAGCACTTGTACAAATCACTCATTATGTCGACATATTGAACTTTCCTATTTTGCAAACTCAATTTCCAAATCATACAAACCCTAAAGTGTACGTGACTTAGAGAAATCAGTTTTGCCTATTGGACCGGTTCTACCATGACTCCTAAAACAAGTTATGATCGGTTGTACCTTGACTCCCAATATAGTTAGGAATCATTTCTACCTTGACTCCTAACATAGGCTAGGATCAGTTCTACATTGATTCCCTATATAAGTTAGGATCGTTCCAACCTTAAGATCTTCAATGAAAACCGGACCATCAATCCTTTTGATTTCCTTTCGACTATGAAACAAGTTCGTACATGTACTTCCTTTAACTCATGTAATTATACACAATTTTCTAGGTATGAAATCAAACCTATGTTCGCTACACAATCTAGTAATGAGTTACAAATATTTTGTTTATGTCGGAATTACGAAGTTTCAAAGATAAGCATTATACTTCGCAATTCAATATAGAAATATAAAGAACTTGTGACTATGATATATTGTCCCTTGACACTTTGATCACAATATGATGATCAAGTCCTGTTAGAGCATTGTTCGGTCGAACTCTCATGCGTTGCTATCTCAAGCATGTTTGTCGATGTTAGTGATCAAAACTATAAGTCTTGATTTCTAGTCTACTATAGATAAGGTCTCGGACTAGGATATAAAGTGTAGTTGAGCTCAAGAACTCCATGACAATCATCATACTAGACGAAGGACTACTCAAGGAACCGGTGGATCTTCATCGACTAAAAGTTATGTGGATACTTGAACTTATCTATCACTCAAAAGTCTATTTATCTCTTATCTTGAGACAAAAGTCGTTTTGCTGTATAAACTTAGATTATACACATTTGCTATTTCGAGCCGAGTTTATCTCGCCTATCTATTTCTCGGAATATGTGTTGGTAAGCTTTCGCTTTAACCAAGTTCATATTTACCTAGTGATGAAAGTCATGACAAGTTTCAATCACTTTGGAAATTGCTTACTTCGACGAAAAATAGTTTGTGAATAATAACTATAAAATATCAATGTCCTCTAAGAATGTTCCAATAATTGAAATGAGAGTTTAGATTATATAACCAGTGGAGGATATAAGCATTGTTATGGAAACACATATATGTATAAGTCCTTATTCCTTGAACCGAAGTTTGTGAACTTTGTTGATCAAGCGAACCGGCATGGTGGCGTGAGCCAAGTCCACGAACTCAGTCCGCGAACTGGCGGAAGTTCTTGTCCCGAGAATTTCTGCTAGAGTTTGTGAACTCCGTCCGGGAACCCAGTCCGCGAACTTGAGTAGGTTATATCTAAAAACGATGTTTGTGAACTTATTCTTATATAAACTAAGGAATGCAAATGCAAACCGTGGCTATATAGTTCATGAACCGATTCGAGTGAATCAAATCGTTTTTGCTTCGATTGTGTCTTGTGTAGTTACATAAGATTTCCTTGCAATTGAACAACTCTCTAACTAGTTCATTTGAGTCATTTGAACTAGTTATGGTGAAGAAGAATATGGTTGATATGAAAGTGATCATATGGATAACCATTTGGTTGACTATTGTTGAACCAACAAAATGTACAAGTTTGGGTACGGTTACACAAGCCTAGAAACGTGCATTTCATTTGTATGTAACAAGCTAGTTTTCGATCTAACGGTTGAAAGATATTAGCTTGAATCTAAATCAGGTATTCATCTAACGGTGAATATTGAATGCTTTGTTACCAAGCTAACATTGATTGCAAACCCTGATTTGAAAGACTATATAAGGAAGAACTCTAGCAACTGGGGAACCTAATCCCCACACATTCTGTGTGATACTAGTTGTGCTAAGCTAGATTCGATTCTCCTTTAACCTTTGGTTTCTTCTTCTAAACCAGGTTAACGACTTAAAGACTTCATTGGGATTGTGAACCCAGACCGATACTACTTTCTCGTAGTTGTGTACGATATGATCTTGTTGTTTCTATTGTACGAGTACAATTATAATAATTGGCTTGAGATTGATATCTCTGATAGGCAAGATATAAAAGAAATCACAAACACTTCGTCTCATCGTTCCTGATTCAACAATATCTTTTTTCGCCACATTGATTAGTATTATTGTGAGGGGATTGATAATACTAGGCGGTTCTTCGAGAGTATAAGTCCGGCTTATCAATTGGTTCATGTTCACCTTGATTTATCAAAAGACGGAACAAAACTCGTAGGTATATTTATGGGAGACGGATTTATCTGTTACCGTAGACTTTTCTGTGTGATACAGATTTGTTTATTAAAGTCTTCGACTTTGGGTCGTGGAAACTCTTAGTTGTGGGTGAGATCAGCTAAGGGAATCAAGTACGTAGTATCCTGCTGGGATCAGAGACGTGGGAGCCTAACTGTCCCTAATTGGATCAGTGTGAGATTGATTGGGGTTCAACTACAGTCCAGACCGAAGTTAATTTGGAGTAGGCTAGTGTCTGTAGTGGCTTAATGTACGGTTACGCAACAAATGTACAAGTATGGGTACGGTTACGCAAGCCTAGAAACGTGCATTTCATTTGTGTGTAACAAGCTAGTTTTTGATCTAACGGTTGAAAGATATTAGCTTGAATCTAAATCAGGTTTTCATCTAACGGTGAATATTGAATGCTTTGTTACCAAGCTAACAGTGATTGCAAACCCTGATTTGAAAGACTATATAAGGGAGAACTCTAGCAACTGGGAAACCTAATCCCCACACCTTCTGTGTGATACTAGTTGTGGTAAGCTAGAGTCAATTCTCCTTTAACCTTTGGTTTCTTCTTCTAAACCAGGTTAACGACTTAAAGACTTCATTGGGATTGTGAAGCCAGGCCGATACTACGTTCTCGTAGTTGTGTGATCTGATCTTGATGTTTCTATCGTACGAGTACAATTGTAATAATTGGCTTGAGATTGATATCTCCGATAGGAAAGATATAAAACAAATCACAAACACTTCTTCTCATCATTTGTGATTCCACAATATATTTTTTTGCTGCGTCAATTAGGATTATTGTGAGGTGATTGATAATAATAGGTTGTTCTTCGGGAATATAAGTCCGGTTTATCAATTGGTTCCTGTTCACCTTGATTTATCAAAAGACGGAACAAAACTCGTAGGTATATTCGTGGGAGACGGATTTATCTATTACCGTAGACTTTTCTGTGTGATACAGATTTGTTTATTAAAGTCTTCGACTTTGTGTTGTAGCAACTCTTAGTTTTGGGTGAGATCAGCTAAGGGAATCAAGTACGTAGTATCCTGCTGGGATCAGAGACGTAGGAGCATAATTGTACCTTGGATCAGTGTGAGATTGATTGGGGTTCATCTACAGTCCGTACTGAAGTTAATTTTGAGTAGGCTAGTGTTTGTAGCGGCTTAATACAATGTGTGTTCAATTTGGACTAGGTCCCGGGGTTTTCTGCATTTGCGGTTTCCTCGTTAGCAAAATTCTGGTGTCTGTGTTATTTCTTTTCTGCATTATATTTTGTTACATAATTGAAATATCACAGGTTGTGCGTTGTTCAATCAATTAGAATATCTGACCTTTTGGTTGTTGATTTAAATTGATTGACACTTGGATATTGGTCTTTGGTACCATCCAAGTTATCTCTCTAGTATTTGATAAAGACTCGCAGATTTCTATTTGCTTGAGTATATATCAAATCGAGAGATTGAGATATAAACTCTTTGATATACTTTTTATCTAGATTGAGTCTGGATGTCTAGTTGACTCTCTAGAAAGTATATGGGAGTTTGTCCATACAGATTGCTAAGCAAAATATTGGGTGTGGTTGTTGTACCCCCACTTTTTTCAATTGGTATCAGAGCAGGAAAACACGTTCAAGACCTCACAAGTATGTGTTTGTAGCAGTCTGACTCTTTGGACGGAGGTGCTATCTCAATTAACGTACCACCAGTCTTTGATGGCTCTAATTACTTACGGTGGAAAATTGTTATGCGAGCTTTTCTTCAAGCACGTGATTTTCAATCATGGGTATATGTCATTAATGGCTATAATGTTCCCGTCGTGGCAGTTGGAGATGTAAACGTTCCCAAGCCTATTGGTGAATACACCCCTGCCGAGATAAATGCTGCAAAGAAAAATTCCTATGGTTTGAATGCCATTATACATGTCATTACCCCAAATATTCAGCACCATGTGTCAAATTGCACGAGGTCTAAAGATGCGTGGGATATATTAGAAACTGTATTCGAAGGTAACTCCAGTGAAAAGGAAGCTAGGCTTCAAAACCTTAATTCTGATTAGGAAAAACTTCGTATGGCAGATGAAGAAACATTTGATGAGTTTAATCACAAAGTGTCTGAAATTGTTAATGCATCTTTTGCATTGGGTAAGATTATTCCTGAAAAGGACATTGTGATGAAAATTCTCAGATTGCTGCCATCTAGATACAACTCTAAGAAGCATGCCATCGTTGAGGGAAATAACCTTAATAATCTCTCCAGAAGTACGCTGGTTGGGAAGCTTAAGATCTTTGATCACGAACATTCATCCAAAACTAAGGATGTTGCGTTCAAAGCACAAAAGGACACTAAATTACTTGATAAGAGTAAAAAAGTGTATATCTATAAAGATGATCACTCTGAGACAGATTCATCATATGAAGATCTTGACAAGTCAGTCTCGACGATCACAAGACAGTTTAGGGATCTTTTGTTGAAGAGAAGTAAACGGTTCTCCAGAGATAAGCCTAAAGCATCAGTTAAACCTCATAATCGTATTCCTCCTAAAAATAGGGAAACATATGAAACTGATGATGAGGATATGCCTAAGAGCTTTAAGTGTAAGGGATTTGGTCATTTTGCAAACGAGTGCCCAAATCGCAGAAAATACACAGGGAACAAAGGTCTTGTTGCAACTCTTGATGAAATGTCTGAAAACTATGATTCCAATGAAGACGAGAAATCAAGTGTTGCACTTCTTGGTGAGAATATTGATTTTGATAACTGTAGCAATACATACATCAATCTCAACATTCTTTCAGAAAAAAACCCAACTAATCTGGAAGAAAAAATTGACCCATTTCTTGGAGACTCTGTTTGTAATGTTTCAGGTTCCACCATGTGTCTAGATGCGTGCACATCTCAGAAGCCTGACTTTTATCCTAGTTTGACGTGCTCGTATTGTTCTCTAAAGGGTCATGAACTTTCAAGGTGTTACAAGTACAAACACCAATTCAGGCACGTCAACAAACTTCAACGAAAAGCAAATCAATTAGCAAATAAGCTTAAACTTGCTCAGAAGACCGCTGAGGTATGTAGGATTTTATCTTCATCTAAGAAGTTAGTTTCCAAGGATAAACCAAGACCACTAGAGAAGAGAGTATGGTCGAATCGTTTTGATAGACAGAGGTCTGTGGATTCCTCTCAAGAGGAAAATGGTGGACAAATTGTTGTTCACCGCAAAACAACTTGATTGTGTTGTTTTGGAAATCTTGTCTCATGTGCCTGATCAAAAGAGACAATGATTTTGTACCTCTCGGGCTTTAAGAAAAGTTTTCTTTCTTCTTTTCTTAGTTTTTGTTCTTCCCTGATTATCAAAGGAGGGTTATTATCGACAATTCTGCTCTTTATAGGGTGTGAGTTGGACGTGTACGAACCTGTTTAAAGGTTTCGAAAACGTACATTCCTTTTTCCTTCCTCAAAACCTCTTTTTATCTCAAGACTACTTGTTGAGTTCAATTTGTGATTTCCTCTCACAAACCCATACGTATGGATACTCCAATCATGATGTTTTCTGATGGAAAAGATGTTAATATGATTGTTAAGACATCAATCATGAAGGAAAAAGAGAAATCTCCGTTATCTCCTACCTTGAAAAGAAAAAGAAGGAATGTGAGGAAGGCAAGAGCCGTTCCTTCAAACTCTCAGAATTTTTCTGGTGTTCTTGAAGAGTTGAAGGAGATGAGAAAGGAGATTCAACAAATAAAGGCTTTTGTGTGTAAGACTCATGAGATTCAAAAGGCCCTGGTTCGACAACATCAGCCGAGAAGGTTTATTGATATAAACTCCTACCTTAATGAATCTTATGTCCCAATGGTTTTTGACGACAAGGAGTTCGGGGACGATAAAGAATTCTTCAAAGGTCTTATTGCCTAGTAAATCTTCTATTTTCTTGTTTTTGTTAGAAGAATAACTAGAGTTTGGAATAACCATTATTGTGATTACACATAGCTATGTCCAACGTGTTCATCTTCTTGTTTTTAGATTTATTGGTTTAAAGTCTAAATTTGTTTGGAAGATGATCTTTGCAGTATTAATCTTTATGGTTTTATATATCGCAATATTATTATGGGATATGTGTGTTTATGTCCGTGAACTATGATTGTCCCATACCTTGTCAAAAGTAAAGTCTTTCGTATGTCGATATGCATGTATTGATAAAAGAATGAATAAACTTTTGACAAATACAAAAGTTAAGCCTATTATGTCAATTATTGATGGAAGATAGGTTAAAATCTTTTGTTTGCAAGGATTATGTCTATTGAATGTCGTTATGCGAATAGTGATGGAAAATAGAATGAATCCTTGTGTATTCCGCAGTATTGATCTTCCCTGATCCATATTTTATGTATTACTGTGAGGCTCCTTAAAGTGTCTTATGTTGAGCATTAAAACGACCAACTTGATTATTTTTATGATTAGCTATGTTGTTGTTCCGTGAGGTACTTTATGTCGAGCATTTTCACTTAAATTAATCATCTTGTTTGATTATTTAGTTGTTTCTCCGTAAGTTTTCTTATGTCGAGCATTACCAATTAAATTGAATACTTTTGTGATTAGTTTGGTTGTGTATTTTGATTAGATTAATTATGGGTTCTCTTGTGATTAATCTAATTGTATGCTTTTAAGTCTCCATAGGTTCACTTATGTTGAGCATTTCTCGATTAAATTAATCATGGGTTCTCTTGTGGTTAGTTTAATTGAATATTTTTGGATTCAAATTCATACTTGTATGAGATTTGTTATGTCCAAAGAAATCCTTCTTTTCTTTCGAAATTAAGGTCGCTCTTGTTGTTCTTTCGGGAATGATATTTTATGGGGGAGAGTTCTTTTTGAACTTGCGCTTAATTGCCAAATCTTTGTGGGGAGTGCGGCTGTGGAATATTATAGGGGTTATCTTGTATCTTTACAAACTCCTTGATGAATGCATTTAGCTTCGGCTTTAAGATTACATCTAAATAAGATGATATATTTTTGCTTTCTTTTGGTCAAGAAATGTCTCTTTCGGAAATTTCATTAGGATCCCGTTCTTGTACCTTTACCAATTTTATGACAAAAAGAGGGAGAATTAATATGTAGTTCACGCTACAAATACATATGATTTTCGGATTATTATGTAAGGGGGAGTGGTTTCCATATGAGATGGAGTATTGACTAAGGGGGAGTGATAAATATCACCATAGTATTGTTGTTGATGTTGTGATACAATTGAACTTTGGTGCTGTGTAATGATACTATGACACTATATAACAATGATTCAGAACTCTTGTTTTCTCGTTGTTATAGCTATGGATTTTCAACAACGATGATGCTGAACTTACAACCTTTGAGATCATTGGAGTACTTAGAAGTGACGAAGATTTCAAGTAATGTTGAAGATTAGGCGTATGGAATAGGAACTACAAAAGTTAATTTATTTATTTTTTTGTATTCCATATGTATTGATAGTTTTGTCACTAAAATTGACAAAGGGGGAGATTGTTAGAGCATTGCTCGGTCGAACTCGCATGTGTTGTTATCCCAAGCATGTTTGTCAATGTTAGTGATCAAAACTATAAGTCTTGATTTCTAGTCTACTATAGCTAAGGTCTCGGACTAGGATAGAAAGTGTAGTTGAGCTCAAGAACTCCATGGCAATCATCATATAAGACGAAGGACTACTCAAGGAACCGGTGGATCTTCATCGACTAAAAGGTATGTGGAGACTTGAACTTATCTATCACTCAAAAAGTATATTTATCTCCTATCTTGAGACAAAAGTCGTTTTGCTATATAGACTTAGATTATACACATTTGCTATTTCGAGCCGAGTTTATCTCGCCTATCTATTTCTCGAAATATGTATTGGTAAGCTTTCGCTTTAACCAAGTTCATCTTTCTCTAGTTACGAAAGTCATGACAAGTTTCAATTATTTTGGAAATCGCTTACTTTGACGAAAAATAGTTTGTGAATAACAATTATAGAATATCAACGTCCTCTAAGAATGTTCCAATGATTGAAATGAGAGTTTAGATTATATAACCATTTGGAGGATATAAGCATTGTTGTGGAAACACATATATATATAAGTCCTTATTCCTTGAACCGAAGTTTGCGAACTTTATTGATCAAGAGAACCGGCATGGTGGTGTGAGCCAAGTCCGCGAACTCAGTCAGCGAACTGGCGGAAGTTCTTGTCCCGAGAATTTCTGTTGGAGTTTGTGAATTCCGTCCGGGAACTTAAGTCCGCGAACTTGAGTAGGTTATATCTAAAAACGATGTTTGTGAACTTATTCTTATATAAACTAAGGAATGCAAATGCAAACCGTGGCTATATAGTTCATGAACCGATTCGAGTGAATCAAATCGTTTTTTCTTCGATTGTGTCTTGTGTAGTTACATAGGATTTCATTGCAATTGAACAACTCTCTAACTAGTTCATTTGAGTCATTTGAACTAGTTATGGTGAAGAAGAATATGGTTGATATGAAAGTGATCATATGGCTAACCATTTGGTTGACTATTGTTGAACCAACAAATGTACAAGTTTGGGTACGGTTACACAAGCCTAGAAACGTGTATTTCATTTGTATGTAACAAGCTAGTTTTCGATCTAACGGTTGAAAGATATTAGCTTGAATCTAAATCAGGTTTTCATTTAACGGTGAATATTGAATGCTTTGTTACCAAGCTAACATTGATTGCAAACCCTGATTTGAAAGACTATATAAGGGAGAACTCTAGCAACTGGGAAATCTAATCCCAACACCTTCTGTGTGATACTAGTTGTGCTAAGCTAGAGTCGATTCTCCTTTAACCTTTGGTTTCTTCTTCTAAACCAGGTTAACGACTTAAAGACTTCATTGGGATTGTGAAGCCAGACCGATACTACTTTCTCGTAGTTGTGTGATATGATCTTGATGTTTCTATCGTACGAGTACAATTGTAATAATTGGATTGAGATTGATATCTCCGATAGGAAAGATATAAAAGAAATCACAAACACTTCGTCTCATCATTTGTGATTCCACAATATCTTTTTTCGCTGCGTCAATTAGGATTATTGTGAGGTGATTGATAATAATAGGTTGTTCTTCGGGAATATAAGTCCGGTTTATCAATTGGTTCCTGTTCACCTTGATTTATCAAAATACGGAACAAAACTCGTAGGTATATTCGTGGGAGACGGATTTATCTATTACCGTAGACTTTTTTGTGTGATACAGATTTGTTTATTAAAGTCTTCGACTTTGGGTCGTAGCAACTCTTAGTTGTGGGTGAGATCAGCTAAGGGAATCAAGTACGTAGTATCCTGCTAGGATCAGAGACGTAGGAGCATAACTGTACCTTGTATCAGTGTGAGATTGATTGGGGTTCAACTACAGTCCATACCGAAGTTAATTTGGAGTAGGCTAGTGTTTGTAGCGGCTTAATACAGTGTGTGTTCAATCTGGACTAGGTCCCGGGGTTTTTCTGCATTTGCGGCTTCCTCGTTAGCAAAATTCTGGTGTCTGTGTTATTTCTTTTCTGCATTATATTTTGTGATATTATTGAAATATCACAAGTTAGCGTTGTTCAATCAATTAGAATATCTGACCTTTTGGTTATTGATTTAAATTGATTGACACTTGGATATTGGTCTTTGGTACCATCCAATTTATCTCTCTAGTATTTGATAAAGACCCGCAGATTTCTATTTGCTTGAGTATATATCAAATCGAGAGATTGAGATATAAACTCTTTGATATACTTTTTGTCTAGATTGAGTCTGACTGTCTAGTTGATTCTCTAGAAAGTATATTGGAGTTTGTCCATACAGATTGCTAAGAGAAATATAAGGTGTGGTTGTTGTACCCCCGCTTTTTCAAGTCCAATATACCAGAGTTTCATATATATAACTTCGCATGTTATCTTTTCAATTAGAAACGACTTGAAAGACTGATTACGATATAGAAATGGAAACAAGTCAAGTCATGTATTACTAACCTCAAGCGGAAAGATGATGTTATCGTTGATGTCAATATGTCATGGGAATCTTCAGGTCTTCAGACTAATACTTGTATGTTTCAACATTTTTAGACTTCGTAGTCTAACCTAAGTAAGTTGACTCTATTAATCTAATAAAGCGACTTATGAGTCTTGATACTATAATAAAACAACCAATCTTAACATACCAATCCTTGATGGGTTAAACCGAGCATGTTATAACACTGGTGAACCTGTGCTAGGTTATATTGGTAGAGCATTGATCAGTCGAACTCGCATGCGTTGCTATCTCAAGCATGTTTGTCAAGTTTAGTTGTCAAAAATATATGTCTTGATTTCTAGACTACTTATAGATAAGTCTCGGTTTAGGGAAGTTTAGTGTAGTTCAGCTCCAGACTCCATGACGATCATCTTACGAAGACGAAGAACTACTCAAGGAACCAGTGGAACTTCATCGACTAAAAGTATGTGGAGACTTGAACTTATTTATCACTCAAAAGTCTATGTACTCTATCTCCTACTGTTGATACAAAGTCGTATAAGTATGATAGTTTTCATACATACACATTTTCTATTTCGAGCTGAGTTTACTCGCTTATCTTTTTCTCGAAATATGTGTTGGTAAGCTCGCTTTAACCACTTTTCATCTTAACCCGTGACGAAAGTCATGATGACGTTTCAATCTTGAAAATAGCTTTGATGATGATAGTTGTGAATAATGACTGTTATAACATTATAGAAGAATATTCCAATGATTGAAATGTAGAGTTGAGATTACGTAACCAACTATGGATATAAGCATGTATAGTGTGTTCGCACATTAGTGTATAAATCCATGTGCCGGAAACCAAGTGTGTGCATATGTATGCATACGGTATTGGTGAAGGAGATAGGTTGGGTACGCGTACCAGCGGAAGTTTTTGAACCGAAATTTTTTGCTGAGTTTCTAAGTTTGCAAACTGTTAAACCAGTCACCTTAGGTACGCGTACCCGTACGCATACCCACGGAAGTTTTCGACCGAAAATTTCTGCTGAGTTTCTAAACTCAAATTCGGTGGCTATGGTACCCGTACCCGTACGCGTACCCAAGCTAGTTATATTTCTCAAATCGGAAGCTCATGAACTTAGACAATCAATCAATAAGGAATGCAATCTTTGCAAACCGTGGCTATATTGTTCATGAATTGATTCAAGTGAATCGAACCGATTTTGTTTCAATTGTGTCTATTCATAAATACCTAAGCAATTGAACAACTCTTCAACTAGTTCTTATGAGTCATTTGAACTAGTTATGTGAAGAAGATGAATACAGTTAATATGAAAGTACTCATATGGCTAACCATTGGTTAACTATTTTTGAACCAACTAAGTGTACACGTTTAAGTACGGTTACTCAAGCCTAAATGAAATACATTTCATTTGTGTGTGACAAGCTAAGTTTCGATCTAAAAGTTGAAAGATGTTAGCTTGGTTAAATCAGGTTTTTCATCTAACGCTGAATATTGAATGCTTTGTTACCAAGGTAACTTGGATTGCAAACCCTGATTTAAAAACTATATAAAGGATACATCTAGCAACTGGAAAAACTAATCCCCACACCTCCTGTGTGATACTAGTTGGTTTTGCTAGAGTCGATTCTCCTTTAACCTTAGTTTTCTTGTCGAGACCCTGTAGGTTAACGACTGAAAGACTTCATTGGGATTGTGAAGCCAGACGAAACTACTTCTCTTGTAGTTGAGCGATATGATCTTGCCATTTTCTATCGTACGAGTTCAATTGAATAATTGACTTGAGATTATATCTCCGATAGGGCAAGATAAAAAGAAATCACAAACATCTTCGTCTCATCCTTTTGTGATTCCACAATATCTAGTTTCCCTACCATGCGATTCAGATTATTGTGAGGTGATTGATAATTCTAGGATGTTCTTCGGGAATATAAGTCCGGGTTATCAATTGGTTCCTGTTCACCTTGATTTTATCAAAAGACGGAACAAAACTCTTAGGTTTATCTGTGGGAGACATATTTATCTATCATCATAGACTTTTCTGTGTGATACAGATTTGTTTATTAAAGTCTTCGACTTTGGGCCGTAGCAACTCTTGGTTGTGGGTGAGATCAGCTAAGGGAATCAAGTGCGTAGTATCCTGCTGGGATCAGAGACGTAAGGAACGCAACTGTACCTTGAATCAGTGTGATATTGATTAGGGTTCAACTACTGTCCAGACCGAAGTTAGTTGGTAGTAGGCTAGTGTCTGTAGCGGCTTAATACAGTGTGGTGTTCAATCTCGACTAGGTCCCGGGGTTTTTCTGCATTTGCGGTTTCCTCTTTGACAAAATTTTTGGTGTCTGTGTTATTTCTATTCCACATCATATTTTGTTATATAATTGAAATATCACAGGTTATGCGTTAAGATCAATCAATTAGAATATCCAACCTTTGGCTGTTGATTTAAATTGATTGACACTTGGATATTTGTCTTTGGTACCATCCAAGTTTATCTCTCTAGTATTTGATAAAGACTCGCAGATTTCAATTTGCTTGAGTAAAGATCAAATCGAGAGATTGAGATATTAACTCTTTGATATACTTTTATCTAGATTGAGTCTGACTGTCTAGTTGATTCTCTAGAAAGTATATTGGAGTTAGTCCATACAGATTGCTAATCTAAATATTGGGTGAGGTTGTTAGACCCCCACTTTTTCAATTGGTATCATAGCAAGCAAACACGTTAAGACCTCAAAAGTCTGTGTTTGTAGCGATTTGACTTTATGGACAGAGGTATTATCTCTGATAAACGCGTCACCAGAAATAAAGACTATATTTCTAATAAGTCTATCAAAGAGAAAGTTCCGTCAGTCTCGGTTATAGACGAACCTAGTGTTCAAATGAAACAGACCAGTAATGACATGTGTTATCCTGATGAATCTGACTCTGTTGCTCAAGAGGAAACAACTATAGAGAGTAAACTAATTCTAAATCTTGTTAGAATTCAAGATGATAGATTCGAACAGTTAAAATAACATGTCAATGTCCTTCTTAGTGTAGTAAAAGACTTTGGCTCCCATGAAAAGGCTTCATATAAGGAAAAACCTGAAGTTCGATCAACTCATATCTTACTTGAGGCAAAACTTAAAAAGGATGCTTTAGAAATTGAACATCTCTTGAGTAAACTCTCCATTCAAGGATGTTCAAAAAAGTCCTCTATACCATCTACTTCTTCACAAACTGAAAGAGCTCCAGTTTCAGAAGTAACTTCAGATTCTCTTCCCACTCAAACTGATGCACAAGCGGTTCACACATCAATTGGAAGAGAAAAATCTCCAAACGATAAAGTTAGGTCTGCAATCTCTAATCACTTATGTGATCAGAAAGTATGTCTCTTTTGTGAATCAAAAGGGCATAGAGTGCAAACGAGGAAACTCAAGTTGAAAAAAAAATCGTTAATTCAACTTCAACACGTCTTAGATTTGATTTTTAAAGGTGTAACTGAGCTTCAGATGTCTAAACCAATTGGTTTTTGTACACGTCCTGTGTTTCCTACCAGGAAAGTCAGTTCAATGAGTTCCTCAAATGCACAAAAACAGAATAATCCTGTTGACAAATATCGTCCAAGAAGAACTCATGTTCTCTCTCCTGTCAGAAATGGAGATAATGATAACCCTGATGTGAAACTTGCATCAAGTGAAGAATGCAGATATGACAAGATGGATGACAACCTTAAATTGATTATTGAAGGATATAAGGAAATCATCAACAGGATGACTGCTCCATCTAGACAACACTCACCAGGTAAGAATCCTCACTGTGTGTCGTATTATGATGATAATAAGTTTTATGATAATTTTTCACATCATGACAGCCTTCCTCCAAAGTACATAAGGAAGAGATTTAACCAAAAACAACATTCATTTGATGAGCTAAAAGCTCATACTTGTGCCACTTAATCACAAGGTTGAAATCTCTCACACAAAAATCCTGGTTGAGATATATGCTCATGTATACTTGTTGGAAATGGTATTTTCGGTTTCTCAAGCTATTTTCTTATCGTCTTTAGCATGAGTATCTTTGCGAAAATGCTTGCACAAGTATTTGTTTTTACTATGATCAATTTTATTTTTGTTTTGGTTAAACTTGGTGTTACTCTTGTACTCTAAAATTGCTTCTCTTATGAGACATTTCTTTTGGAGTCTTTTTGATTCCCTCATGTGCAAAGAGTTTTCTGCAAAGTCGTGTGCAAACGACTCTTGTCCTTCGTTTGGGTCAAGATTGATCTCATACGGGCTACCCATGTGTCTGGAAGGAATCAATTAAGGAAACCCTAAAAAACTTCTTCCCTAAGAAACCTTTAAGTACTCGACCTATTGAGTTATGTAAGTCACGTACGCATACTCTAGGTTTTGGGTTGTCAAGAATGTCTTCTTATTCATCTCACTATGGTGATTTTGCAAAGGAATTTCTTGAGAAAGGTTTCAGTTTTGAATCAAAAGGGAGGAAGAAAAGAACTCTGGTAGAAGATGGTGCACCCAATGTCCCATGCTACTATGCATACTCACATTAATATGTTGAGAATGAGGATATGGTCTCTGTTGAAGTGGTTCATGACTTTCTTAAATATTTTGAGAAAGCAAAGCTGTAGATTGTTGATACTATGAAGGATCTAGATGTGATTAGAACTGAGTTGAAAGAGGTTACTACTGACCTTAGTCTCATAAAGTCACAAGTTAAAGGACTTCTCAATGAGGATATATTCTCTGAAGATGCAGTTGATGATATGAATCACAAGATCAAAGGTCTCGAAACCCGTGAAGATGCCGAACGTGAAATCTGACGCAGCTTATGATCAGTTTTTCTAGAAGACTTTTGTTAGAGCACTGCTCGGTTGAACCCACTAGCGTTGGTATGTCAAGTTAGTTGTCAATTTTAGTTTCCAAAAGGCATTCTTGATTTATCATTCTAAAGATAGTTTCGGACTAGATTAGGTCTAAGAAGTTGAATCGAAGCTATCCTTAAAGGATGAAGATTGAAGATTGAAGACTACAAGAAGACATCAACAAGTACTCCATCAACAAAGGTATGTGATTGATTTCATTTGGATTCTTGTTCAGTTATACATTTCTAATCTATCAAGATATATGCTCACTCTATGGAACAATTCCGATGACGGTAAATGTACATTTATTTATATATACTTGAGGTTATTTGATTCATGAACTTGGAGACAATAACCTTTATCCTTATAAAGAATCTCATGTTATAGTGAATGAGCTTACAAATCCAACGAGCCAAGAATCACTCAATTCCGAGTTATAACGATGAAGTTATGAGTGATTTATTAAAGTTCGTTAATAGGAAACAATCCATGGGCTGTTTGTAGTAGTTCATTGACTTGGGCCCAATTCGTGACTAAAAGCTATTTTTGGTCAAGTTGGTGATGTTTCCTTGTCTAAGCAAGATGGATATTATTCCAAATATATTTGATTACCATATTAAAGTGTTTGAGGTAACTTTTAATTCCTGCCTAAGTTAGAATGTGATTTATTCACATAAATAAATATTTGCTATTTAATTATTAATTAATTATTTATGCATAATATTTGTAACTTGGGAAAGACTCCCATAATTAGGATAGTCTTGAAAAAGGAAAATAGTCAAAACCCTAGCTTTGTTTTCAAGCCAACTTTTCACTATAAATAAAGGGTTCGTGAGTTTACACGTTTTTTATCCCCTTTGGAAAATTGGTGTAAGCTTTGAGGTTGTTTTCCACGTCTTCTGTTCTTCGTGAACAAGAGTGAGATAAAAGTCTTTGTATTGGGGATCACAAAGCCGAGTTGGATTTAATCTTCGTGATTGATCATACAACTTGTAATCTAGGTTTTTCACCTCTTGACTATTCTAAGGTTTTCTCTTCTGATATAAAACCATTCAAGAGTTGTTGATCATAAACCCTAGGTTTTGGTAGATTTCAGTTTCTGATCGTATATCAACACTTGTTAGTCGAAATCGAAAGCTAGAAAGAAAACTTCGATTAAGGTGTCTCGTAAAAATCCTTTTGAAGTTTTAAACAAGATATCTCTAGATTTATTCTAGTTGTTCTTGTTGTACAGTTATTAGGTTTCTCTTCCTTTTATTGAAGAGTATAATAATCCCTAATCTACAGGTTTGTTTTGTTATCAGTTTTACCTAGTAATTGTTTTTATCAAAAACAAACACAAGATTTCCAAAACCTTGATTCACATCTAAAGGGAAATCAAACCGGTGTTTTGTGCAAACAAAATATCGAATCGTATCAATCGTGTTGTGGTATCTTCTAAAGAGAACCTCGGGTTCTGCTAGAAGATTTGCGTGAAGAATTTTTAAAGAGAATCCGTATTCTACTAGGAGTTCTACAAGTGTTGAAGGAGGTATTACATCTAGTCCGAATAGGTAGTAGGAAATTGGTGTAACAGCTTATAATCAGTGTGTGTTTATTCTGGACTAGGTCCCGAGGTTTTTCCGCATTTGCGATTTCCTCGTTAACAAAATTCTGGTGTCTGTGTTATTTCTTTTCCGCATTATATTTTATTTATATAATAGAAATATCACAGGTTGTGCGTTAAGATCAATCAGTTCTTGTATCCGGCCTTTGGATTGTTGAGTGAATTGATTGACACTTGAACATTGGTCTTTGGTACCGTTCAAGCTAATCCTCTTATATTCAATCGGGCTCGCAAATTCCTATTTGCTGATTGCGGATTGAATCAAGAGATAGAGATATAAAACTCTTTGATGTACTTTTCTTAAGATTGAGTCTGACTGTCTAGTTGATTCTCTTGAAAGTATATTGGAGTTAGTTCATACAGATTGCCAAACGAATTATTGGGTGTGGTTGTTAGACCCCCGCTTTTTCAACTTTGTTTATGTTTTATTCTTTTTCTAGGAAACTTCTTAAGAGAATTTTATTCTTGTTTTTGTTTAAGAAGGATAACTAGGGTTTAGAATATCCATAATTGTGAGTACACATAGCTATGTCCAACGTTTTCATCTTGCAATGTTTTTAGATTTATTTATTTAAATTCTAAAGTGATTTGGAAGATGAAGTTTTGCAGTATTAATCTTTATGGTTTTATATATTACATTATGTTATGGGATATGTGTGTTTGTGTCCGTGAACTATTATTGTCCCATACGATGTCAAAAGTTATCTCTTTCATATGTCGATATGCATGTATTGACACACGATCGATGAACTTTTGACAAACAAAAGTTAAGCCTATTACGTCAATTCTTTGATGGAAGATAGGTTAAAATCTTTTGTTTACAAAGATTATGTCTATTATATGTCGTTATGCAAATAATGATGAAGATATAATGAATCTTTGTATATTCTGCAGTATTGATCTTCCCTGATCCATATTTTATGTATATATTGTGCGGCTCCATAAGTCTTCTTATGTGAGCATTTCCAACCAAACAAATCATAGATTCGTTTATGATTAATTTGGTTGTGTATTCCGATTAAATTAATCATGAGTTCTCTTGTGATTAATTTAATTGAGAATTTTTGGATACAAAATCATTTTGTGGTTTTTGGTGTCCAAAGAAAATCCTTCTTTTCTTGCAAAAGTAAGGTCGCTCTTGTCGTTCTTTCGGGAATGACATCAAATGGGGAAGAGTTCTTTTGAACTTGTGCTTAATTTCCATATCTTTGTGGGGAGTGCGGCCGTGGAATATTTTAGGGGTTATCTTGTATCTTTATAATCTCCTTGATGAATGCATTTAGCTTCGGCTTTATGATTGCATCTAAACAAGTTGATATGTACTTTTCTTTGGTCTTGAAGCATCTCCGTGGAAATTTCATTAGGATCCCGTTTTCGTACCTTTGCCAATTTTATTGACAAAAACGGGGAGAATTAATATGTAGTTCACACTACAAATACATATGGTTTACGTGTTTTACGGATCATTATGTAAGGGGGAGTGGTTTTCATGTTGAGATGAAAGTATTGACTAAGGGGGAGTGATACATGTCACCATAGTATTGTTGTCGAAGTTGTGATATAAGAACTTTGATACTATGTAATAATACTATGACACTCTATAACAATGATCAAGAGCTTTTGTTTTCTCATTGTTAAGGCTACGGATCTTCAACAACTATGATGCTGAATTGAACATATATGGAATCATGGTAGTACTTGGAAAAGACGAAGTTTTAAAGTAATGTTGAAGCACCAAGGAGATCAAACATGTGGACGAGAAGCTACAAAGTTTTATTTATTTTGTAATCCATATGTATTGATAGTTTTGCCACTAAAATTGACAAGGGGGAGATTGTTAGAGCATTGCTCGGTCGAACTCGCATGCGTTGCTATCTCAAGCGTATTTGTCAAGTTTAGTTGTCAAAACTATATGTCTTGATTTCTAGACTACTTATAGCGAAGTCTCGGTTTAGGACAGTTTAGTGTAGTTGATCTCCAGACTCCATGGCGTTCATCTTACGAAGACGAAGAACTACTCAAGGAACCAGTGGAACTTCATCCGACTAAAAGGTATGTGGAGACTTGAACTTATCTATCACTCAAAAGTCTATCTACTCTATCTCCTACTCTTGAGACAAAGTCGTATAAGTATGATACTTTTCATACATACACATTTGCTATTTCGAGCCGAGTTTACTCGCCTATCTTTTTCTCGAAGTATGTGTTGGTAAGCTTTCACTTTAACCACTTTTTATCTTAACCCGTGACGAAACTGAAAAGCGGGGGTCTAACAACCACACCTAATATTTCACTTAGGAATCTGTATAAACAAACTCCAATATACTTTTATGAGAATCAACTAGACAGTTAGACTCAATCAATGAAAAGTATATCAAAGAGTTTATATCTCAATCTCTCGATTTGATCTTTACTCAAGCAAACAGAAATCTGCGAGTCTTTATCAAATAGAGATAACTTGGATGGTACCAAAAACCAATATCCAAGTGTCAGTCAATTTAAATCAACATCCAAAAAGGTCGGATATTCTAATTTATTGAACAACGCACAACCTGTGATATTTCAATTATATAAACAAATATAATGCGGAAAAGAAATAACACAGACACCAGAATTTTGTTAACGAGGAAACCGCAAATGCAGAAAAACCCCGGGACCTAGTCCATATTGAACACACACTGTATTAAGCCGCTACAGACACTAGCCCACTCCAAATTAACTTCGGTCTGGACTGTAGTTGAACCCAAATCAATCTCACACTGATCCAAGGTACAGTTATGCTCATATGCCTTTTATACCAGCAGGATACTACGTACTTGATTCCCTTAGCTGATCTCACCCACAACTAAGAGTTGCTACGACCCAAAGTCGAAGACTTTAATAAACAAATTTGTATCAAACAGAAAAGTCTACGATAATAGATAAATCCGTCTCCCACGAATATACCTACGATTTTTGTTCCATCTTTTGATAAATCAAGGTGAACAAGAACCAATCAATAATATCATACTTATATTCCCGAAGAACAACTTAGTATTATCAATCACCTCACAATAATCTTAATCGACACAGCGAAAAAAGATATTTTGGAATCACAAACGATGAGACGAAGATGTTTCTGATTACTTTTCTATCTTGCCTATCAGAGATACAAAATCTCAAGCCAATTATTTCAATTGTACTCGTACGATAGAAGATGCAAGATCAGATAACACAACTACAAGAAAAGTAGTATCGGTCTGGCTCCACAATTCCAATGAAGTCTTTAAGTCGTTAACCTGGTTTAGAAGAAGAAACCAAAGGTTAAAGGAGAATCAACTCTAGCTTAGCACAACTAGTATCACACAGAATGTGTGGGGATTAGGTTTCCCAGTTGCTAGAGTTCTCCCTTATATAGACTTTCAAATTAGGGTTTGCAATCAATGTTAGCTTAGTAACAAAGCATTCAGTATTCACCGTTAGATGAAAACCTGATTAGATTCAAGCTAATATTTCTCAACCGTTAGATCAAAAACTTAGCTTGTCACACACAAATGAAATGTCCAATTTTGGATTTATGAACTGTACCCAAACATTAACATATGTTGGTTCAACAAGTCAACCAAATGGTTAGCCATATGATTACTCTCATATTAACCTTAGTCTTCCTCACCATAACTAGTTCAAATGACTCAAATGAACTAGTTAGAGAGTTGTTCAATTGCAAGGAAATCTTATGTAACTACACAAGACACAATTGAAGCAAAATCGGTTTGATTCACTCGAATCGGTTCATGAACTTTATAGCCACGGTTTGCAAAAGCATTCCTTAGTTTATTTAAACATTAGTTCAAGAACAACCGACTTTAGATATAACCTTCTCAAGTTCGCGGACTGGGTTCGCGGACTTAAGCTCATGGAAGGAGTACACGAACTCCAGCAGAAAATCTCGGGCCGAGAAGTTCCACAAGTTCGCGGACTGAGTTCGCGGACTTGGATCACGCCACTTCCATCTCTCTTGATCAACAAAGTTCGCAAACTTTGGTTCAAGGAATAAGGACTTATATATATATATATATATATATATATATATATATATATATATATATATATATATATATATATATATATATATGTTTCCACAACAATGCTTATATCCTACCAATGGTTATGTAATCTAAACTCTCATTTCAATCATTGAAACATTCTCAGAGGACGAATATAGTCGTTATTCACAAACCATTTTTCGTCAGAACAATTGTCAAAGTGATTGAAACATAACATGACTTTCGTCACTAGGTAAAGATGAATTTGGCTAAATCGAAAGCTTACCAACATATATTTCGAGAAATAGATAGGCGAGATAAACTCGGCTCGAAATAGCAAATGTGTATAATGAAAGTCTACATATCAAAACGACTTTTGTCTCAAGAGTAGGAGATAGAGTAAATAGACTTTTGAGTGACAGACAAGTTCAAGTCTCCACATACCTTTTAGTCAATGAAGATCCACCAGTTCCTTGAGTAGTCCTTCATCTTGTATGATGATTTCCATGGAGTCTTGAGCTCAACTACACCTAATCTGAGACCTTTATCTATGTAGGTTAGAAATCAAGACTTATAGTTTTGATCACTAATATTGACAAACATGCTTTAGATAGCAACGCATGCGAGTTCGACCGAGCAATTCTCTAATAATCTCCCCCTTTGTCAATTTTAGTGGAAAAATTATTAATACATATGAAATACAAAAAATAAATAAATAAACTTTTGTAGCTCCTATTCCACATGCCTAATCTTCAACATTACTCGAAATCTTCGTCACTTCCAAGTACTCCAATGATCCCAAAGGTTGTAAGTTTAGCATCATCGTTGTTGAAAATCCGTAGCTATAACAACAAGAAAACAATAGTTCTCAATCATTGTTATACAGTATCATAGTATCATTATACATCTTCAAAGTTCAACTGTCTCACAACTTCAACAACAATACTATGGTGATATGTATCACTCCCCCTTAGTCAATACTCCATCTCACATGGAAACCACTCCCCCTTACATAATAATCCGAAAACTATATGTGTTTGTAGTGTGAACTACATATAATTCTCCCCCTTTTCGTCAATAAAATTGGTAAAGGTACAAGAACGGGATCCTAATGGAAATTTTCGAAAGAGACATTTCATGACCAAAAGAAAGCAAAAATATCAACTTTTTCTTTAGATGCAATCATAAAGCCGAAGCTAAATGCATTTATCAAGGAGTTTATAAAGATACAAGATAACCCCTATAATATTTCACAGCCGCACTCCCCACAAAGATTTGTCAATTAAGCGCAAGTTCAAAAGAACTCTCCCCCATAAAATGTCATTCCCAAGGGAACAACAAGAGCGACCTTAATTTCGAAAGAGAAAAGAAGGATTTCTTTTGACACACAACACAAAGAACAGACAAACATTCCTATGAAGAAAAAAACAGAATTGTAGTAACACTTACTGGAGTTTCAAACTCAATCGCCCAAAAGATCGAGATAAGCACATGTGCAAGAGTCATGGAAACAATTAATGAACCAAAACAACACCAATAGACTGCTGTAAGTGTTGAAAGGTGGCAGTGTCTAGTGGTTTGGTGAGAATATCAGCCAATTGTTGTTCGGAAGGCACAAAATCCATACTTATGATACCATTTTCATAAAGATCTCGAATAAAATGATACCTTATGTCAATGTGCTTTGTTCTTGAGTGCTCAACGGGATTCTCTGTAATTCGAATCGCATTATAGTTATCACAAAAGATCTTCATTATTCCAGTATCAATTCCACAATCAGCTAGCATTTGTTTCATCCATAGGAGTTGAGTAAAACATGAGCCAGCAGCAATATATTCTGCTTCACATGTAGACAGGGATTGTGAATTTTGTTTCTTGATATGCCAAGCCACAAGATTCAGTCCTACATAGTAGAAACCCCCTGATGTACTTTTTCTGTCTTCTACACATCCTGCCCAATCAGCATCTGAATAAGCAGAAAGATCAGTGTTAGTATCAAAAGTATAAGACATGCCATACCCGACAGTGTAGTTGACATATCGTATGATTCTTTTTGCAGCTGCAAGATGAGATTCCTTTGGATTTTCCTGAAATCTAGCACAACAACCAACACTAAAATAAATATCAGGTCTAGTGGTTGTAAGATATAAAAGGCTACCAATAATAGATCAATACAATTTTTGATCCACTTTTGCTCCTTTCTCATCTCTGTGCAGTTTACCAGTAGTGGGCATAGGTGTCAGTTTTGGAGTTGACTTATCCAAACCGAATTTAGACACAAGATCCCTTGCATACTTTTCTTGGGATAAGTAAATTCCATCCTTATGTTGTTGAATTTGTAATCGTAAGAAGAATTTTAATTCACCAACATTGCTCATTTCAAATTCTTTTGCAAGAGAGACTTGGAAGTCCTTTGCAAATTTTTCAGAAGTTGAACCATAGATGGTATCATCTACATAGACTTGAGCAATGACAACATCTTTACCACTTCATTTGGTAAACAAGGTTTTATCATCTCCGCCTCTTGAAAAACCTTTTCTAATAAGAGAAGTGGTAAGTTTTTCAAACCAGGCACTAGGTGCCTGTTTTAACCCATATAATTCCTTTTTGAGCTTAAGAACATGATCTGGAAAATCAAGGTTTTCAAATCCTTTAGGTTGAGCAACATAGACTTCTTCCTTTAGAATTCCGTTTAGGAACGCGGATTTAACATCCATTTGGAAAAGCTTAACCTTGAGAAAACAAGCATGATCTAATAAAAGTCTAATGGACTCAAGACGTTCCACAGGTGCAAAGGTTTCGTCAAAGTCGATACCTTCAATTTGTGAGTATCCTTGAGCGACAAGTCTGGCTTTATTTCTGATTATTGTGCCAAATTCATCAGATTTGTTCTTGAATATCCATTTTGTTCCAACAATATTAACATTGGAGGGACAAGGTACGAGTTCCCATACGTCTTGTCTTTGAAATTGATTTAACTCTTCATGCATTGCATTTACCCAAAAGGGATCATTCAGAGATTCATCAATATTTGTTGGTTCTACTTGTGACAGATAACAACCAAAATTGCACAAGTTTTGAAGTTGCTCTCTAGTCTTAGCTGTAGAATTTCTTCCTCCAATGATACTGTTAGGATCATGATTCCTTTGAACCCAGAGGTGTCATGGAGGGACACGTTCTTGTTCATCAGGTGTAGCCTGATCAGTGCTCTTCTCCTCGTCACTAGAAATATCAGGATCAACAACAGTTGGGATAACTTCATATGATTCTGGTATTTCTTTGACTTTCTTAATTGTCTCGGTTGGAGGCAATTCAACAGGAGGATTATCATGATGAAAATCACTAATATCGTCGATGATAACATTAGCAGATTCCATCATGACCTGAGTTCTGAGATTAAATATTCTAAACCCACGGTTATCAGAGGCATAACCAAGAAAGATACCTTCATCACTTTTGGTATCAAATTTCCCTCTCTGTTCTCGATCTTTAAGAATGTAGCATTTGCTTCCAAACACTCTAAGATAGTGCAGATTGGGTTTTCTACCATACCATAACTCATAAGGAGTGTTAAGGGTTTTAGACCGTAAACAAACACGGTTGATCAAATAACATGCTGTAAAAACAGCTTCTCCCCAAAACCTTAGAGGTAAGTTTTTGTTGTGGAGCATTACTCTGGCCATTTCCTGAATGTTCCTATTCTTTCTTTATGCAATTCCATTATCTTGAGGAGTAATGGGTGGTGAATATTGTTGAATGATCCCCAGTTCGTCACAAAATTCAAACACCTTGGTGTCTTTGAATTCAGTTCCACGGTCGCTCCTAATTTTCTTTAGTTTGCGACCTTGTTCGATCTGGATTCTTTTAACAATAATCTTGAATTCACCAAGGGTTTCATTCTTATGAGATGGGAATGCAACCCATGTGAATCTAGTGTAATCATCTACCATAACTAAAGCATACTTCTTACCAGCAACCGTAGGTTGTTGAATTGGTCCGAAGAGGTCCATATGAATTAAATCAAGTGGAGCTTTAGTGAGAATATCTCGAGATGATTTATGGTGAATTTTCGTTTGCTTACCCTTTTGACAGGCACCACATACACCTTCAATCTTTGCATTGATTTTGGGAACGCCTCTAATAAGTTCTTTGTTAATGATCTTAGTTAGAAGACGATAATTGATGTGACCAAAACGCTCATGCCAAAGATGTGTAGATTCCACCTTAGTCAAAATTGCAACAATTACTAAACTGAGTATCAAGAAGATAATAATTTTTTTTGCCACGAGTTGCTTGAAAATTACTTTTCCAGTTTTTTCTACAATGTCATATCCATTTGCATTGAAGACAACACGATAGCCTTTGTCACAGATTTGACTAATAGAAAGAAGATTTGCAGTCATACCTTTTACGTATACTACATCATGAATTTCAGGTACGTCGGGAAATTTGATCGTCCATTTCTTGCTAATGTAGCAACAACTCACAACTCCGGAAGTTACTGGTCCTCCTTCATAGTCGTCAGACGAAACAAACCATGTGAGATCACCTGTCATATGTCTGCTACATCCACTGTCAAGAAACCATTGAAAGGGTGATGTTGATTTTAAAGCAAAAGCTCTTATCCTGTTAGTAATTTCCTGTTTAGGATTTCCTGGTAGTTTTGTTCGTCCTTTTAAAAAGGCACTAAGTTGTTTAATTTTCGTGTGAAGATTACTTGCAACTTTCAGGCTCTTTTGGAAGGGCATACAAGTATGTTGAAAGTGATTAGAGGAATCACAAAACAAACACGGGCCAACACCTTTGGAATTTTCAGAAAAGTTCTGAGTCATGTCAGTCTTGACAACTTGCGAGCGTTGTACACTACCTGACTTATGACTGTTCTTCAGAGAGGAACAACTGGAGTTATTCAAATCCATTAAAGAGATTTTGACAGATTTCAAATCCTTAAGCATTGCAATTTCTGCTATGAGATCAGAGTTGATCTGTATTTGTTTATCCAACTTTTTCTGGAGAATAGCCAGTTCATTAGAACTTTTTCCACGATTGGTTTTTAATCCTGGTGAAGCGTTTCTAGAGACTTTTCTGTCCATCTAGTCAGATCATTACAAACACAGACTTGTAAGGTCTTAAACGTGTTTGCCTGCTCTGATACCAATTGAAAAAGCGGGGGTCTAACAACCACACCCAATATTTCGCTTAGAAATCTGTATGGACAAACTCCAATATACTTTTATGAGAATCAACTAAACAGTTAGACTCAATCAATGAAAAGTATATTAAAGAGTTTATATCTCAATCTCTCGATTTGATCTTTACTCAAGAAAATAGAAATCTGCGAGTCTTTATCAAAGAGAGATAACTTGGATGGTACCAAAGACCAATATCCAAGTGTCAATCAATTTAAATCAACAACCAAAAAGGTCGGATATTCTAATTGATTGAACAACACACAACATGTGATATTTCAATTATATAAACAAATATAATGCGGAAAAGAAATAACATAGACACTAGAATTTTGTTAACGAGGAAACCGTAAATGCAGAAAAACCCCGGGACCTAGTCCAGATTGAACACACACTGTATTAAGCCGCTACAGACACTAGCCTACTCCAAATTAACTTCGGTCTGGACTATAGTTGAACCCCAATCAATCTCACACTGATCCAAGGTACAGTTATGCTCCTACGCCTCTGATCCCAGCAGGATACTGCGCACTTGATTCCCTTAGCTGATCTCACCCACAACTAAGAGTTGCTACGACCCAAAGTCGATGACTTTAATAAACAAATCTGTATCACACAGAAAAGTCTACGATAATAGATAAATCCGTCTCCCACGAATATACCTACGAGTTTTGTTCCGTCTTTTGATAAATGAAGGTGAACAGGAACTAATCAATAATACAAGACTTATATTCCCGAAGAACAACTTAGTATTATCAATCACCTCACAATAATCTTAATCGACGCAGCGAAAAAAGATATTGTGGAATCACAAACGATGAGACGAAGATGTTTGTGATTACTTTTCTATCTTGCCTATCGGAGATATAAAATCTCAAGCCAATTATTTCAATTGTACACGTACGATAGAAGATGCAAGATCAGATCACACAACTACAAGAAAAGTAGTATCGGTCTGGCTTCACAATCCCAATGAAGGCTTTAAGTCGTTAACCTGTTTTAGAAGAAGAAACCAAAGGTTAAAGGAGAATCGACTCTAGCTTAGCACAACTAGTATCACACGGAATGTGTGGGGATTAGGTTTCCCAGTTGCTAGAGTTCTCCCTTATATACACTTTCAAATCAGGGTTTGCAATCAATGTTAGCTTAGTAACAAAGCATTAAATATTCACCGTTAGATGAAAACCTTTTTAGATTTAAGCTAATTTTCTCAACCTTAGATCGAAAACTTAGCTTGTCACACACAAATGACATGTCCAAATTTGGGTTTATGAACCGTACCCAAATATTAACATTTGTTGGTTCAACAAGTCAACCAAATGGTTAGTGGTGGCTCTCTAAAAGAGTCACAGAAATGATACCTGCAAGTGCACAGGGTCTGTTGTAGTGAGTGTGCAAGGCAGGGTCGAACCACAGAGACTTGGGTGTGAATTGAAGTAATGAAGAAAGTGACAGTTAACAAGAAAAATCAGTGGCAGTGAATAAGAACAGTGAAACAAAGACAAACAAACCAAGGCTGTTAGCCAAGGGCAGTGATAAAGAAACAAAGGCAGGTCTTCCAACTATGTTCTTGTCCCTTGTTAGTTATCAGTCAGCTTCTAGGCTTTCTGAATAACTAGATGACAGTTGCGGTTCAAATCCAGCTGTTCATCTAAGGGTTGGTCTAGAAAGGAGGCTAAAGGCACTAAGATGAATTCTAAACCTTGTGATAGTTGGGGCTCTCACACTGCAACTACCCGCAGAGAAGCTTGCTTAGTGTTTTAACAACCTATAAGGATATTCAATCCTAGACAATTCAAGCACAACAAGATCAAAGCATGGATAGGATAAAAACAATTGAAGTTTACAATATCATTTAAAATAAAAACTAACCCTTGAGGCACTGGCTATTCCAGTCCTCTTGGGTGAAGCACTGGCTAGTCCAGGCATGGTTTCTACAACACCCATAACATCTATTTATACCCAAGATACAAAATTAGGGTTCTTACAAATATTCCCCAAATCCCCAAAAATTAGTTTTTTGATTTTTTTACTCACCAACTGTTATGAGACGAATCAATCGTCTACCCATGCTTCTTCTCCTTTCTCTTCTCCATCTCCATGCTCTAGCTGCTTGTCTCGATGTCCTCTGCCTATCAACCTAATTCATTGATTTCAAAACCCTAACAGAGAGAGGGTGTGTGAAATCATTGAAATAGGTAGCATAGGGTGATGGGTTTTAGTGGTTGGTGATATAGGGTGGCTATGGTGGCTGGTGAAGGTGGTGGCAGAGATGAAGGTGGCGATGGCAGGGTGTGGTGGTAATGGAGATGGCAGAGTTTTCTCTGCAGACGGAGTGGAGGAGAAGAACTCGATGTTTGGGAAGAAGGGTGTGTTTGGTTTAGGTCGATGGGTTCGATGGCTAGGGTGTTGAGCGGAATCATCTGAAGTTGATGCGCAACGAGGAGATCCGTTGGATAATCACTTACTAATTGAATCGAACGACACGATGTAAACAAGCTCTGAGCGACCGTTGGATTAAGTGATACAACGAAGGTGACGGCTCCAGATGGAGTTAGGTGTTGTAGTGTGAGACAGGAGCTTCAGACTTTGATTTACTGGCGATGTTGCGACCGTAGGATGCTGAAATGATCCAATCTGACGGCTAGAAAAGGAAACGGGTATGGATATAGGAAATGGATTTGAGTGAGGGTTTTGGGCCTTGGGTATGCCAAGCCCATATCTTCTTTAAGAACAATTATTCCTCTTCAAGCCCAGTTCTATCCTTTTGGTCTTGCGCACAACATTCTTCGCGGCTTCTTTGTGTGATTCCTCTTGGCTTCCACCACTTTTCTGCTCTTTTTGCTCCGTAATTCATCCAAGCTTTATTTAGTACCTAAAAATACAAAATTAATTAATAAAAATATTTATTCTTGAAAACAATGAAAATACAGAATATGGGATAAAATGTAGAATTAATGCACAAAAGATGAGTTAAATGCCAAGAAAAATATATAGAAATATGCACTTTTTAGCACTCATGAAATACCCCCAAACCTGAATTTTACTTGTCCTCAAGTAAAACAAAACTAAGGGAATCCTACCTATACCACTGTCGCTGGTCTCTCGATTGCATTTAGCGAATGCAATAAGCCTTTTAAACCACTAAGTGTCCCTAGTGGACGAGTGAAGTCTCGTGAAGGTTTGCTTAGAACGTACCTACAAAGTTCTAGGACAAAATATGAGCTCAGATTCCATCAAATGTGACATGTGCAAGACAGTTTAAGCTCACAACAAAATGGATATGTCAATCTAGCTATCTAAGGCACAATCCTAGCACTGATAACAAATAAAGACATGTGATAAGAGTGTAAAGTGTATCTACACATGTGTAAAGAAAGATCGGATGTTATGACTACTAATCACCAAGAGATAGTTTCTCAGGCTAAGAACCGAGGTCGAAATCTAGCTAGCTGTCCGGACTTTACGAGAATTGTGAATGAGTAGGAGGTGTTTCACAATTACTCGCGTTGTACATCAATGGAATACACCCTCCTTGCTTATTACAAGACTATTTACAACAAAAAGATGACTCTTTACATGACTCATATTTACATTGACTACTCTCTTTTATTTTTGGAACAAGAGAGGATGGAATTGATAAATACTTGATTTTTTTTTTTTTTTTTGA
>NC_039366.1:114464407-114465197 GCF_003573695.1 Papaver somniferum | reverse complement strand
TCTGAATATATACGTTTTTTTTTTTTGGCAAAAGGAAACACTTTTGATACATATACAAAAGGAAACAAAAAAAAATTACATGACTCATTGCAAGAGGTAGCCCTTTTTGATGCACCCAGTTAAATTCGATGGTTGTCTTTCTTAATGTAACCTCCACCTTCTATCCCAACCAACCAAAGAACAAGCTAGTCAAGTTTCGTTCAGTATGCTAAAGTGATTGGCAACTAAAACTTCCGATAGAACACCTCAAGGATGAGGCTATACATGTATTGGTAGATCATGCGCGTGCAAGTTTCTTATCACTATGTGAATTGTGCTAGAATCAGGGTGCCTAAATATCTAGACTAAGACTCCTAAAAATTACATATTTGCACAAGAGTCAATATTTCAAGGTAAATGAGCTCCATTTTTATGAATTTTTTTTTTTAAATTTTTTTTTTATTTTCATTTTTAAATTTTTTTCAAAAAGGAAGAGTTCAATTTTTTCAATATAGCATGTTATCGGGATATCTACTCTATACCCCAAACCTAAACTAAATATTGTCCTCAATGTTTCAAAATATGAACAAAATTATAATACAACATACGAAGAGGATTATGCTGAGTAGAGAAAAAGGAAAGAGAATACCCGGATGTCGGCGAAAGCAAGATTAGAACTCCGTTATTCAAGGCAAAAATCCAACATTTTTTTAGCGAGATCATATTGGATTAGCAAAATATGTACAAAAGAAACAATTTTTTTTTTTTTTTGGATTATATACAAAAAAATTGGTTTTGTCGGGAGACATTT